>NC_135987.1:874502-907614 GCF_053455715.1 Rhinoraja longicauda | reverse complement strand
CCCCCTCTCTCCCTCACTTAGGTATCACTGGGCAGTAATCAGAAGCTGGAATTGTTGGGAGTGGGGGGGGGGGGGGGGGGGGGGGGGGGGGGGGGAAGGATGATTAGGACACTTTTTCACACTTTGGAATAGAAAACAGGAAGCTGGAAAAGTGAAGTAGGTGTGGAAAAGAGAGGGAGCAGTGAGGCAAAGCCTTACAACTTATGGTGGATACGGGTGAGGGAGGGATTGGCAGACGGGGTGAAATGGCAAAGGGGAGAGATGAAAAGGAGAGAGATGAAAATGAGACAAAAGATTGTCAGAGAAGCTGATTAGAGGAATGAAATGTAAAGTGCAGAGGGAGGGATATGGGTGGAAGAGGATAGGGGAAGGGGAAAGATGGAGAGAATTGGAGGGAAATGCTGATGGGTTGGTTAGTAAGTTTGCAGAGGACACCAACATTGATGGAGAGCCAGACAATAGAGAAGGCTGTCAAAGTATACAATGGGATATACATCAGCTACAAAATTGGATGCAGAAATGGCAGATGCAGTTTAATCTGAACAGGTGTGAGCTGTTGCACTTTGGGAAGGGGAAAGTATACTGTTAAAGGCAAGATCTTTAAGAATTGATGTACAGAGGGATCTTGCGGTCCAGTTTCACAGTTCCCTGATAGTGGCAACACTTCTTAGAGAATAAATTGCAGGAGCCCTGGCTGAGATATATGAATCACTATTAGACACAAGTGAGTTGCTGGATGACAGGATAGTGGCTTATGCCTCTATTTAAGAAGGGCTGCAAGGAAAAGCTTGAGGCCTCTCTATCAGTGAGCCAAACATCCACATTAGGTCACTTACTGGTGAGGATGCTGAGGCATAAGGTATATGCATGTGGATTGACAGGGTCTCATTAGGAATAGGAATAGGAATACATTATCCTCACTTGTGACTAGGCACTGAAATTCTTTGCTTGCATACACAATGTGTGCAAATAGCAGCCACCTACGGCGCTGACAACGTTACAAAGCACGCCGGCTCCCCCATTTATTCTACCCCCCCCCCCCCAACAGTCCCCCCACGCCGGGTCTACATTGTCCATTGTCCCGTCGACTCCCTATTGTCCATTGTTCTTCCTCCCCCCCCACCCGGCAGTCACCCCACGCCTGGTCTCCATTGTTCTTCCCTCCCCCCCGCCCGGCAGTCACCCCAAGCCTGGTCTCCATTGTTCTTCCCCCCCCCCACCCTGTGGTCCCACCACGCCAGGTCCTCCATTGTTCTTCCCCCCCCAACAGTTCCCCCACGCCAGGTCCTCCATTGTTCTTCCCCCCCCAACAGTTCCCCCTCGCCGGGTCTCCATTGTTCTCCCCCCCTCTAACAGTTCCCCCGCGCCAGGTCCTCCATTGTTCTTCTCCCCCCCAACAGTTCCCCCACGCCAGGTCCTCCATTGTTCTTCCCCCCCCCACCCTGTGGTCCCACCACGCCAGGTCCTCCATAGTTCCCCCCCCCCCCCCCAACAGTTCCCCCACGCCGGGTCTCCATTGGTCTCCCCCCCTCACAGCGATCACCCCACGCCAGGTCTCCATTGTTCTTCCCCTCCCCCCTCATGGTCGGCTGCTAGCAGACTTATATGTGGCAGATATTATAATACCATTTAAAACAATCATGTGCATAGATAAGAAAGGGGAACAGAGGTATGGGCCAAAAATGGGCAAGTAGGACTAGCTTCGATGGAGCATCTTGGTTGGCATGGACAGGTTTAGCCAAGGCGCCTGTTTCTATACTGTATTGTTCTATGATAAGTAAATAGAGTGGTAAATAGAGTGGTAAAGAAGGTGTACGGTATGCTTGTGTTCATCGGCTGGGGCCGATTGAATATAAGTCAGGAAATCATGTTGCAGTTTGAAAGGTTTAGTTTGGCCACATTTGGAGTATTGTGTGCAGTTCTGGAGGCCCCATTACATGAAGGATGTGGATGCAACTGAAAGCGTGCATAAATGGTTTACCAAAATGCTGCCTGGGTTGAAGTTTTAGCTATGAGATTGGTCCGAGACTGAGGGGAGGTCTATAGAAATATATAAAAATATGAGAGGGTAGACAATCAGAAACATTTTCCCTGGATGGAATTTTCAAAGACTAACAGGCATAGTTTTAAGATAAGAGAGATAGTTTAAAGGACATGTTAAGGCTAGGTTTTTTTACATAGAGGGTGATTGGTGCCTAGAACTCGTAGCCAGTGGTGGTGGTGGTGGTGGTGATACTAAAGTGGCATTAGGGAGACTTTTAGAGAGACACGTAGATATGCGTTGGATGTATGGATATGGATCACATGCAGATGGAGGAGATTTGTTTAACTTGCAATCATGTTTAGCATGGATATTGTGGGACAAGGGGACTGATTCTTGTTCTGCTGTTCAATTGTCTATGATACAAAGCTGTGGGGAGAGTGCAGGGTTTAGTATAACGTTTGATAGTATGGCGAGTCTGAAGGCTTGTACTTTGTTAAAGAAGTTTATTGCGGTAGCAATATTCAATTACAAAGGATAACAACCGAGATTACAGACGACCATTAACTCAAACTATTCACATCGAAGTTCTCTTCCCGCTGACTGGTTTTGGGCGCCAAAACCACCACGTGACCCTGCTGGCCAATCCGAGGGTTCGACTCTCAGGACCAATCTCTATGGTCGCTACATGACCCCCCCCCCCCAGAACCCGAGGTATGGAACCTAGCAGAGAGCCGGATTTCGCGACCAGAACGAGTAAGGAGAGGGGCTGCAGGCACCACAGGAGCAGGGGGTCCCGGGTCGGGGGGAATGGCAAGAGGACGGCCCCATCGAGGCGGCTGACCGACCAGGACAGGGCGGTCCTGGTCTAAGTGTGCAGGTTTGAGCCTGGACACAGAGACGAGCTCACTCCTGCCCCCAACATCCAAGGTGACCGTCCCTTTATGCATCACGCGGAACGGGCCTTCATAGACCTTCTGCAACGGGGAACGATGGGCATCCCTACGCAGAAACACAAATTCACAGTCCTTCAAGGCAGGCGGTTCATGCACCATGGAACACCCGTGACGCGAAGTAGGAACCGGAGTCAGGGACCCACTCGCGCCCGGAGTGATGCTAAAACCGACGGAACCGCGGGCTGCTGACCATACGTGCGGATGGGGCTACCCAAATTAATTCATAAAATTGGAGATTCATAAAGAACTGTGGGGAAAGGGTGGGGCAATTAATTAGTTGGATTTGACACAGGACTGTGGGGAGAGAGCAGGGCAGTGATATTAGTTTGGGGATTGATACAGAACTGTGGGGAAAGAACGAGGCAGTGGGATTTGATGGCAGATTGATGCAGGATTGTTGGGAGAGAGCGGGGCAGTGTGATTAGTTTGTGGGATTGATACAGACATGGTGAGAGAGCAAAGCAGTGGAATTAATTTGGGGATTGATGCAAGGCAGTGGGGCTATGAGATTAGTTGGAGATTGGAGATTGATACAGAGATGTGAGGGGAATGGGTCAATGGGATTAGCTTGGGGATTAATCAGAATCAGAATCAGAATCAGAATCAGAATTACCTTTATTGTCACCTAAAAAAAACAAGTGTTTTGGACGAGATTTTGTCAACCACAGTCCAACAGTAAAAGCAATAAAATAAGCAATTACAGAACCACAAACCAACACAAAATAAAAAAAAAGAAACATCCATCACAGTGAGTCTCCTCCAGTCACCTCCTCATTGTGATGGAAGGCCAAAATGTATTTTTTCTTCCCCTGCCGTCTTCTCCCGCGGTCAGGCTGTTGAAGTTGCCAGGCCATATACAAAATATCCCTCATGCACCATTCAACCATGCCTCACCCAAGCAACTAATTTGCCTTTTTGTGCTCAGGAACAACGAGCCACTCTCCCAAAGATGCAAATACGCAGCAGACCCTTCTTAATTTCACCCACACTGCATGAAGTTAAATTAGGTCCTTTAGGAAGTCAGGCAGGAATATATCGCTTGCTCTCACCTATACTTGACTGGCCTTTGATTTGGCATAGAATCTATGGCTAATATATATATATATGTGTGTGTGTGTGTGTGTGTGTGTGTGTGTGTGTGTGAGATTATATATATATATATATAATTATATATGAGTGTGTGTGTGTGCTGAAATATATACACATACATATATATATATATAGATACACATATATATATGTACACACACACATACGTTCACACACACACACACACACACACATATATATATATATATATATATATATATATATATATATATGCGTGTGTATGTATATGTATGTATCGCTGGTGTGGAAATGGTGAATGGAGTTTAATACGAGCAAATGTAAGGTTTTGCATGCTGGGAGATCGAATGTAAGGATTAATCCACGATCTTTAACAGCATTAATGTACAGAGGGACCTTGGGGTCCAAGTCTATTGCCTAATGATCTTGCCAAAGCATCTTAGACAATAAATTGCAGGAGGCCTGGCAGAGATATATGAATCATCGTTAGATACGGACGAGGTGTTGGATGACTAAGGTTGTGCCTCTATTTGAGAAAGGTTGCAAGGAAAAGCCTAGGAACTATAGACTGGTGAGTCGAACATCTGTGCTAGGTACGTTACGGATAGCTTTTGAGGGTCTTTCAAATGGGATAGACAAGGATGTAGTTAAAGGAAAAGAGAGTATAGGAAGAATTAAGAAACACCCCAGAATTAACGGGACAGAAAGCTCACGAAGCAATAGAAGAAAATGGCTGTGTAATAGGAATCGATATGGAAGCTGAGATGAGCAAAGGATTAAAAGTACTATACATGAATGCACGAAGTATAAGAAGTAAAGTGGATGAGCTTGAGGCTCAGTTAGAGATTGGTAGATATGACATTGTGGGGATTATGGAGACGTGGCTGCAGAAGGATCAGCACTGGGAACTGAATATTCAGGGTTATGCGTCCTTTAGAAAGGACGGGCAGGTGGGCAGAGGAGGTGGGGTGGCTCTGTTGGTGAGGGATGGAATTTAGTCCCTTGCGAGGGGTGACATTGGGACTCACGATGAGAAGTCACTGTGGATAGAGTTGAGGAATTGTAAAGGTAAGAAGACACTAATGGGAGTTATCTACAGACCCCCAAACAGTAGCCTGTATATAGGATGTAAGTTGCAGCAGGAGTTTAAATTGGCATGTAACACAGTTAATGCCACAGTTATGGGGAATTTCAATATGCAGGTAGACTGGGGAAATCATTTTGGTTCCAGACCACAAGAAAGGGAGTTTGTAGAGTGCCTCCGAGATGGATTCTGAGAACAGCTTATACTGGAGCCTACCACAGAGAAGGTAATTCTGGATTTAGTGGTGTCCAATGAACCAGATTTAACAAGAGGACTCAAGGTAAAGGAATCGCTTGGAGGTAGCGACCATAATATGATTAGTTTTAATCTGCAATTTGAGAGGGAGAAGGTTAAACCAGGAATGTCAGTGTTGCAGTTGAACAAAGGGGACTCTGAAGGCATGGGGGAGGTGCTAGCCAAGATCGAATGGAAAAGGATCCTCGCAGGAATGATGGTGGAACAGCAATGGCAGGAATTTCTGGGAATAATCCGGAAGACACAGGATCATTTCATTCCAAAGAGGAAGAAAGATTCTAAGGGGAGTAAGAGGCAACCGTGGCTGACAAGGGAAGTTAGAGATGGAATAAAACTAAAAGAAAAGATGTATAACACAGCAAAGAGTAGCGGGAAGCCAGAGGAGAGGGCAACTTTCAAAGGACAACAGATGATAGCAAAAAGGGCAATACGGTCAGAAAAGATGAGGTACGAAGCGAGGCTGGCCAAGAATATAAAAAAGGACAGTAAACGCTTCTTTAGGTATGTTAAGAGAAAAAGATTAGTAAAGACAAATGTGGGTCCCTTGAAGGCAGAAACGGGTGAAATTATTATGGGTAACAAGGAAATGGCGGAAGAGTTGAACAGGTCCTTTGAATCCGTCTTCACTAAGGAAGACACAAACAATCTCCCAGGTGTACTAGAGGACAGAGGATCAAGGGAGACAGACCAACTGAAATAAATTTGCATTAGGCGAGAAATAGTATTGGGTAGACTGATGGGACTGAAGGTTGATAAATCCCCATGGGCTGATGGTCTGCATCCTAGGGTACTCGGCGAGGTGGCTCTAGAAATAGTGGACGTATTTGTGATCATTTTCCAATGTTCAATAGATTCAGGATCAGTTCCGGTGGATTGGAGGATAGCTAATGTTATCCCACTTTTCAAGAAAGGAGCGAGAGAGAAAATGCGGAATTATAGACCATTTATCCTGACATCGGTGGTGGGGTGGATGCTGGAGTCAATTATTAAAGAGGTAATAATGGCACATTTGGATAGCGGTAAAAGGATTGGTCCAAGTCAGCATGGATTTATGAAAGAGAAATCATGCTTGACTAATCTTCTGGAATTGTTTGAGGATGTGACAGGTAAAATGGATGAAGGGGAGCCAGTGGATGTAGTGTATCTAGACTTTCAGACAGATTTGATAAGGTACCACACATGGTACAAGGTTGGTGAGCAAAATTAGAGCACATGGTATTGGGGGTAGGGTATTGACATGGATAGAAAATTGGTTGGCAGACAGGAAGCAAAGAGTAGGAGTAAACGGGCCCTTTTCAGAATGGCAGGCAGTGGCGAGTGGAGTGCCGCAAGTGTTGGGGCCGCAACCATTTACAATATATATTAATGATTTGGATAATGGAATTAGAAGTAACACTAGCAAGTTTGCAGATGATACAAAGCTGGGTGGCAGTGTGAACTGCGACGAGAATGTAGAAGGTTGCAGGGTGACTTGGACAGGTTGAGTGAGTGGGCAGATGCGTGGCAGATGCAGTATAATGTAGATAAATGTGAGGTTATCCACTTTGGCGGCAAAAAAAAGGAGGCAGATTATTCTCTCAATGGTGTCAGTTTAGGTGAAGGGGGAGTGCAACGAGACCTTGATATCCTTGTACACCAGTCACTGAAAGTAAGCGTGCAGGTACAGCAGGCAGTGAAGAAAGCTACTGGCATGTTAGGCTTCATAATGAGAGGATTTGAGCACAGGAGCAAAGAAGTCCTTCTGCAGTTGTATAGGGCCCCGGTGAGACCATATCTGGAGTGTTGTGTGCAGTTTTGGTCTCCTAATTTGAGGAAGGACATCCTTGGTATTGAGGCCGTGCAGCATAGGTTCACAAGGTTAATCCATGGGATGTATGGATTGTCATATGAGGAAAGATTAGAAAGAATAGGCTTGTATTCACTGGAGTATAGAAGGATGAGAGGAGATCTTATAGAGACGTATAAATTATAAAAGGACTAGACAAGCTTGATGCAGGAAAAATGTTCCCAATGTTGGGGGAGTCCTGAACCAGGGGACAGTCTAAGAATAAAGGGGAGGCCATTTAAAACTAAGGTGAGAAGAAACTTTTTCACACAGAGGGTTGTGAATTTGTGGAATTCTCTGCCACAGAAGGCAGTGGAGGCCAATTCACTGGATGAATTTAAAAGAGAGTTGGATAGAGCTCTCGGGGCTAGTGGCATCAAGGGATATGGGGAGAAGGCAGGCACAGGTTACTGATTGTAGATGATCAGCCATGATCACAATGAATGGTGGTGCTAGCTCGAATTGCCAAATGGCCTCCTCTATTTTCTATGTTTCTATGTTTCTATATGATATATATGCATTTAGACAATGGCAACTATGGATAGTCAGCATGGTTTCACTGATCATGTATCAATAATTTAATTGAGATTTTTGAAGAAAGAATGTTGGCGAAGCCAAGACCATAGATGTTGACTATATGGACTTCAACAATGTCTTTGATAAGATTCCACATGGCAGGCTGCTCTGGAAGCTTAGATTGCATTGAGCTAGCTGACTGGATACAGAATTGGCTTCATGGAAGGAAGCAGACGGTGGTGGTGGAAGATTGTTTTTCAGACTGGAGACCTGGGCCAGAGGTTACTGATTAGTGTTTGCCTCATGGATCAGTGCTGAGCCCAGTGCTGTTTGTAATTTATATCAATGAATTGGTCAAAAATGTACAGGCATGTTTAGTCAATATGCAGGATTTAAATAGATGGTTTCATAGAGAGTGAAGATGGTTATCAAAAATGACAGCAGGATCTCGATCAACTGGGCAAGTGGACTGAGGAATAGCAATGAACCTTAATGCAGTTTTGTGCAAGGTGTTGCATTTTGGAAAGTCAAATCAGAGCAGGACTTTCAAAGTGAATGGTTGGGTCCTGGAGAGTATTGTTAAGCAGAGGCATCTAGAAATGCAGGTATATAATTCCCTGAAAGTGGCATCATAGAAATATAAGGCGATGAAGAAGACTTTTGACATGCTGGCTTTCATCTATCAGAGTATTGAGAATAGTTGGGATGTTATTTTACAGTCATATAAGACATTGGTGAGGCATATGTGCATTATTGTGTATCATGTTGGTCATGTACTATAGGAAGGATGTCACGAAGATGGAAAGAGTACAGAGGTAATTTACGAGCATATTACTAGGACTCGAGGCCCAGAGCTATAGGGAAAGGTAGGGCAAACTCGAGCTTTATTCATTGAATATAGACCAGTACAGCACAAGAATGCATCCACAATGTCTGTGCCGAAACGATGCCAAGTTAAACTAGTGGACAGAGGTCCTGGGGTGACGGAGGAACTGAAGGAAATTCACATTAGGCAGGAAATGGTGTTGGGTAGACTGATGGGACTGAAGGCTGATAAATCCCAGGGCCTGATGGTCTGCATCCCAGGGGACTTAAGGAAGTGGCGCTAGAAATCGTGGACGCATTGGTGATCATTTTCCAATGTTCTATAGATTCAGGATCAGTTCCTGTGGATTGGAGGTCGCTAATGTTATCCCACTTTTTAAGAAAGGAGGGAGAGAGGAAACGGGAAATTATAGACCAGTTAGCCTGACATCAGTGGTGGGGAAGATGCTGGAGTCAATTATAAAAGAAGAAATTGCAGAACATTTGAATAGCAGTAACAGGATCGTTTCGAGCCAGCATGGATTTACGAAGGGGAAATCATGCTTGACTAATCTGGAAAATTTTGAGGATGTAACTGGGAAAATGGACAAGGGAGAGCCAGTGGATGTCGTGTACCTGGACTTCCAGAAAGCCTTTGATAAGGTCCCACATAGGAGATTAGTGGGCAAGATTAGAGCACATTGTGGCGGCTCCCAAGGGTCAGGCCACTCCCATATCGAACCTTCCAGCACGGTGATGGACAGGTCCGGGGGCGGCTCCCAGCTACAGAGATAATACGGGGGCGGCTTCCAGCTACACAGATAAGTAGCAAGGATTTTGGTGCGAGCCCAGTCTTCAGTCTCTCACTGAAGACTTTTTCAGTCAGAGAGTGGTGAAGGTGTGGAATTCTCTGCCTCAGAAGGCAGTGGAGGCCAGTTCGTTGGATGCTTTCAAGAGAGAGCTGGATAGAGCTCTTAAAGATAGCGGAGTGAGGGGGTATGGGGAGAAGGCAGGAACGGGGTACTGATTGAGAGTGATCAGCCATGATCACATTGAATGGCGGTGCTGGCTGGAAGGGCTGAATGGCCTACTCCTGCACCTATTGTCTATTGTCCACTGTCTATTGAAGCGGAGAGTAGTGTGCTGTGCTCATTAAAGCCTCTACTGAATTTGCCTGGATCCTCGCCTTCATTCCAGGCTTTCTCACGCACCCGCTACAACATGGTATTGGGGGTAGGGTGTTGACATGGATACAAAATAGTTGGCAGACAGGAAACAAAGAGTAAGGATTAACAGGTCCCTTTCAGAATGGCAGGCAGTGACTCGTGGGGTTCCGCAAGGCTCGCTGCTGGGACCTCTGGTATTTACAATATATATTAATGACTTTGATAAAGGGATTAAAAGTAACATTAGCAAATTTCCAGATGACACAAAGCTGGGTGTGAACTGTGAGGAGGATGCTATGAGGATGCAGGGTGACTTGGACAGGTTGTGTGAGTGGGCAGATGCATGGCTGATGCTGTTTAATGTGAATAAATGTGAGGTTGTCCACTTTGGTGGTAAGAACAGGAAGGCAGATTATTATCTGAATGGTGTCAAGTTAGGAAATGGGGAACTACAAAGAGATCTGGGTGTCCTTGTTCATCAGTCACTTAAAGTTAGCATGTAGGTACAGCAGGTTGTGAAGAAAGCATGTTGGCCTTTAAGACAAGAGAAGTTGAGTATAGGAGCAAAGAGGTCCTTCTGCAGTTGTACAGGGCCCTAGTGAGACCACACCTGAGGTACTGTGTGCTGTGTGCAGTTTTGGTCTCGCAATTTGAGGAAGGACATTCTTGCTATTGAGGGAGTGCAGCGTAGGTTAATTCCCGGATTGGTGGGACTGCCGTATGTTGAAAGACTGGAGCGACTAGGCTTGTATACACTGGAATTTAGAGGGATGAGAGAGGATCTTATTGAAACATATCAGATTATTAAGGGATTGGACACGCCAGAGGCAGGAAACATGTTCCCAATATTGGGGGAGTACAGAACCAAGAGCCACAGTTTAAGAATAAGGGGTAGGCCATTTAGAACAGGGATGAGGAAAAACTTTTTCACTCAGAGAGTTGTAAATCTGTGGAATGCTCTGCCTCAGAAGGCAGTGGAGGCCAATTCTCTGGATGCTTTCAAGAGAGAGTTAGATAGAGCTCTTAAAGATAGTCAGGGGATATGGGGAGAAGGCAGGAACGGGGTACTGATTGTGAATGATCAGCCATGATCAAATTGAATGGCAGTGCTGGCTCGAAGGGCTGAATGGCCTACTCCTGCACCTATTGTCTATTGTCTATGCCTGTACATGATCCATATCTCTCTATTCCCTGCCCTTCTTTGTGCCTTTTTAAAAGCTTGTTAAACACCATTTGCTCCACCTCCATCACCACCCCAGGCAAATCTTTCCAGGCCTCTGTGAAAGAGTAATTTCCCCGCACATCTGCATTAAACTTTCGCCCTCTCACGTTATAGGTTTGAGCTCTAGTGTTGGACATTTTCACGCTGAGAAAAAGTTTCTGACTGTCCATTATTTTCAGGCTTCTCATAATGTTATACAGTTCTATGAAGTTTCCCCTCAATCTCAGACGTCCCAGAGAAAACAATCCAAGTCTATCCTGTGGTTGAAACCTTCTCATCCAGGCAGCATCCTGGTAATCCTCTTCTGCACTATCTCCAAAGCATCCACATCTATCCTGCAATGGGGCAATCAGAGCAGCACGTAAAGCTCTAAATGTGGCTCAACCAAAGTTCGATAGACCTGCATCCTTGGAGTGCAGGAGGTTGGGGCTTGATCTAATAAACGTGTATAAAATCATGAGGAACATGAATGCAGAGTGTCGTTTTCCTAAGGTACTTGAATCAAGTACCAGAGAACGTAGCTTTAAGGTGAGAGGGGAAGATAGGAAACCAAGGGGCAATGTTTTCAATTATTTACGGATTTACGGAACAAGTTGTCACAGAACATATATGAGGCAGGTATTATATAACATTTAAAAGTCACTCAGACAGATACATGGATGAGGGATATGCGCCAAATGTGGGCAAGTAGGGCTAGCTTAGATGGGGCATCTTGGTCCGCATAAACGAGTTTAGCCACAGAACCAGTTTCCGTGCTGTATGGCTGGATGACTATGACTAGTAGATAGAGTAGTAAAGAAGGTGGATGGTATGCTTGACTTCATCAACTGGGCATTGAATATTTGGGACAGGGAGTCATGTTGCAGCGTTTCTCAGTTTGGTTCGGCCACATTTGGAGAATTGTGCACATTTGTTATGGCCCTACCACATGAAGGGTATGGAGGCTTAGGTGAGAGGGCAGAAGAGATTTACCAGAATGGTACCTGGATTGAAGGTATTCACTAAGAGGTTCGTCATATTTGAATTGATTTCTCTGGAGGGTCCAAGACTGAGGGGAGATCTGCTAGTGTCTTAGATTAAGAGAGGGTAGACATTCAGAACCTTTTTCCTATCGTGGGCATATTCAAAGAAGAGAGAGCATAGCTTTAAGATGAGGGGCATACTTTATAGGAAATGCGTGGGGCAGGTATTGTTTTTACATGGCATTGTGGTTGGTGCCTGGAACTCACTGCTTGTGGTGGCGGTGATGGAGGCAGGTACTATAGTGGCATGAAGGAGGCTTTTAGATAGGGGATGCATTGAATGTAGGGATACAAATCATATGCAGGCGGATAAGTTAATTTCACTTGGCAACATGTTTGGCATGGACTTTATGGCCAAAGAAGGTGATCCTGTGCTGCACGGTTCCATGTTCTATGATACAGAGCTGTGGGGAGAGCGCAGAACCATGTGTTTAGTTAAGGTTTGAGAGGCAGCTGTGAGGAGAGAGCAGGGCAGTGGGATTAGTTTGAGATTGATACAGGCCTATGTAAAGAATGGGTCATTGGAATTAGTTTGGGAATTATTCAGGGTAGTAATGCACAAAACACCTTCAATCATGCTTTGCGGAAGCACCTAATTTGCCTCTTTGTGCTCGGGAACAATGGAGCACTCTCACAAAGATGCAAATATACAGTAGTTTCAGCCACGGAGCTTGATGTTAAATTAGGTCACGAAGGAAGATAAGCAGGAAAATATCAATAGCCGGCCTGCTCACTCTCATGCATGGTTGCCTGGACTGTGATCGGGAATAAAATCCCTGGTTGATTTCCCCTCTCGCTGTAACCCAAGAATCAGGCAGGAACATATCAAAAGATGACCTGCTCGCTCTAACCCATTGTGGAAAGACTCTGAAGAGCTGGAACCCTGGCCAATTCCACCTCTCTCTAACTCAGAGGTCACTACACTGGGCAGTAATGGGGAGTTGGAATCCTAGCTGATTACCACTTTTGATTTAGTTTACGAAGTGATGTTGAAATAGTAAAGTAAATGAGAAATTATTAGAAGTCAATTGTTTGCATGCATGTTTAAAGTTACTCGAGTGTTAATAAAAGTTAAGTTGTACTAAACGAAACTAAAGCTTGGTGGGCAAGTAGGGCTAGCTTAGATGGGGCATCTTGGTCCGCATAAACGAGCTTAGCCACAGAACCAGTTTCCGTGCTGTATGGCTGGATGACTATGACTAGTAGATAGAGTAGTAAAGAAGGTGGATGGTATGCTTGTCTTCATCAACTGGGCATTGAGTATTTGGGACAGGGAGTCATGTTGCAGCGTTTCTCAGTTTGGTTCGGCCACATTTGGAGAATTGTGCACATTTGTTATGGCCCTACCACATGAAGGGTATGGAGGCTTAGGTGAGAGGGCAGAAGAGATTTACCAGAATTGTACCTGGATTGTAGGTATTCACTAAGAGGTTGGTCATAGTTGAATTGATTTCTCTGGAGGGTCCAAGACTGAGGGGAGATCTGCTAGTGTCTTAGATCAAGAGAGGGTAGACATTCAGAACCTTTTTCCTATCGTGGGCATATTCAAATAAGAGGGAGCATAGCTTTAAGATGAGGGGCATACTTTATAGGAAATGTGTGGGGCAGGTATTGTTTTTACACTGCAGGGTGGTTGGTGCCTGGAACTCACTGCTTGTGGTGGCGGTGATGGAGGCAGGTACTATAGTGGCATGAAGGAGGCTTTTAGATAGGGGATGCATTGAATGTAGGGATACAAATCATATGCAGGCGGATAAGTTAATTTCACTTGGCAACATGTTTGGCATGGACTTTATGGCCAAAGGAGGTGATCCTGTGCTGCTCGGTTCCATGTTCTATAATACAGAGCTGTGGGGAGAGCGCAGAACCATGTGTTTAGTTAAGGTTTGAGAGGCAGCTGTGAGGAGAGAGCAGGGCAGTGGGATTAGTTTGAGATTGATACAGGCCTATGTAAAGAATGGGTCATTGGAATTAGTTTGGGAATTATTCAGGCTAGTAATGCACAAAACACCTTCAACCATGCTTTGCGGAAGCACCTAATTTGCCTCTTTGTGCTCGGGAACAATGGAGCACTCTCACAAAGATGCAAATATACAGTAGTTTCAGCCACGGAGCTTGATGTTAAATTAGGTCACGAAGGAAGATAAGCAGGAAAATATCAATGGCCGGCCTGCTCACTCTCATGCATGGTTGCCTGGACTGTGATCGGGAATAAAATCCCTGGTTGATTTCCCCTCTCGCTGTAACCCAAGAATCAGGCAGGAACATATCAAAAGATGACCTGCTCGCTCTAACCCATTGTGGAAAGACTCTGAAGAGCTGGAACCCTGGCCGATTCCACATCTCTCTAACTCAGAGGTCACTACACTGGGCAGTAATGGGGAGTTGGAATCCTATCTGATTACCACTTTTGTAATCCAGACATTACTGGGGAACAGGAATACGGGCTAATTTCTACACTTGAACTCATCAGTCACAGTATAGAGCTGGTGAGCAGGAACCTTGATTGATTCCCCCCCCCCCCCCCAACTTCCCCTCTCTCTAACCTAGGGATCACTGGGCACTGATGGAAAACCGGAACCTTGGCTAACCCCCCCTCTCGCTACACCAGGGGTCACGGAGCAAGAATATTGCCCGATTTCCCCTCTCTCCAACCCAGTGCTCACAGGGCAGTAACAGGGACCATGAATCATGTCTGATTCTCCCTTCTCTAACCCAGAAGTCACTGGGGGAGCAGGTACTCTGATATATTTCCTCCTATCTCAAACCCATGGATCACTGGGCTGTGACGGGAAGCAGAAACCCAGTCTGATTTCAACACTTTCTCAAAGAATGAAGATGTGGTTTGTTTCTTCAGCCCTTGGAGGAGTGACAGCTTGAAATGATTGACCATGAGAGCCTTGGGTTAGAACAAAGGCTTCCTTTCGAAGATGGAAGGAAAATTAGTATAAAGTCGTGCAGTCCGAGACATCAGCAGCGACAACCATCGCAAGAAAGAGGGACCTGAGTTAGAAGATCAAAGAAGACTACCCCCTACCAGCAGAGTGAATCTGGCCAATTCATTCATACAGGTAATATCTGACTCCAAGTCATGAATTTTGTGATTTAGTTTACGAAGTGATGTTGAAATAGTAAAGTAAATGAGAAGTTATTAGAAGTCAATTGTTTGCATGCATGTTTAAAGTTACTCGAGTGTTAATAAAAGTTAAGTCGTGCTAAACGAAACTAAAGCTTGGTTTAGAAACTTTTGTTCGACACGTCAGTTGATACCCTATAGAGGTATTAGGGTCAACATTTTGGCGTCCTTGGGTGCGCACAGTTGAGTGGTCAATGTTGTGGTCCCACCGTGCCCGAATCACAGACATGCAGAACAAAACAGTGGTTGCAGAGGTCGCAAAGTGGCTAAAGAGGAAATAAATTGTCCAGGTGCGAGGGTAAACTCTGCAAGTCTGCCTTGAGGGGTGTTCAGCATACCTCTTGTGAAGTGACTCAGAGGGAATGGGCAGGAATTTAGCGGGAAAGATGGTGTCTAAGGATTCAAAGGTCGTGCATACACCCTCCTGACCACACATCAGAACCGCCGGACCCTTAACCCAGTCGCCCCCAAGCTTTGGTTTGGATTCAGAAATAGTACAATAATGGCCCAGTGTCCATAATGGAAACAAGTGCTCCGGGAATATCTCGATCATAAATGGCCCTTGTGGGTCGAGTTTGGGGATAAAATATTAGAGGGTCCGGGACCCATGGGACAGAAGTATTGGGAAAAAGCAAGTAAATGTCAAGCAAAACAAGCCTCAAAGCTTTGTAAGGGTACAGTGGTAGTGGTAAGACTGCATTATGGGAAAAAGAAATTGAGAATTCAAAGTTGAAGGAATTAGAAATTGTAAAGCAGGAATTGGAAGGAGCACAAAATAATCAGCATTTAAAAGAGGAATTGGAAGCTGTAAAACAAGAAATGAGTAAGTTACGCGAGAAGGTAGCAGAGGAGGAACAGAAGAATCAGCTGCATCTGATGCACCTGAATCAATTTCAAACGCAGTTTGATCAGGTTTATCAGGAGAAGAACAGTCAGAATGTGCGAGACTGCTTAGCAGGAGACTGCAGCAGCAGCAGAAAAATGCACATACCTGCAGGCAGCAATAAAAGAAAGCCCTCCACCAGTTTGGAAGGAAAGATATGCATAAACCAGCTGATCATGTCAAGTGCCAACATAAAATTGGCAAGTTAAAGGCACAGCTCTCAGTCCGTAGAGGTATGATGTGCACCTTCCGAACTACGGAAGAAGTTGAGGAGGTAAGTGAACTAGATTGAGGAGAGTTGGGTGAAATAGCCCGGAGATATGGAGAGCGATTTGGAGAGCGATTTGGAAAGCCGGAGTGGGACTTGGGACATCAGCCTTCCTGTGATGAACGTCAGGACATACCACCATCCATCAAACCCATACTTATGAATCCATTTACCACATGTGCCGAACAGATGTTCAGACACAGGCAACTCACAGGGAAATAACATATGGCACATCACTGATAGTAGCATAACTGTCTGAAATAGCAAAAAGCATCCCCGTCTTCAAACTTTCCGCTGACCATCATGAGTTATTTGATCATGTCCACCAGCAGAAAGATTTGCATGGGCTAGATGACGACGAGGAGAAAAACCCCTGCTTGCATGTCTCAGCCCTATCATACATTCAGCATTACCTGAGCCTCAGAACACTGGGGGAGGTAGCCTGTAGGCCATGAAAGAATCCATACTGACGGGGTGGGAAGTGATAGAACAGATCCATTGGAGAGTTTGAATAAATGTAGACAGAAAGAAGGGGAACACCCTGCAGTTTATGCCAGCCGATTCTGGGTACATTTTAATGAAGTATATGGACCAAGGTCTGGACCGGTGACACTTACAAACACCTAATGATAATAGATGGACCAGGACCGTGGTACACACTCCACTGACGATAGTAGACAAGCATGCTTTGAGCCAAGTGATCCAACTCATACAGATGCATGGGTATTGAGACATTTATTACGGGCTTGGGAAAAGGAGTCAGAGAAGCTGCAAAGTTTAAAATGAACAAGGAGGGAAGAATTAATCCTATTAAAACCCAGTGCAGAGGTCCAGTGTGGGAAAATGAGGGAAGGGATAGAGAAAGAGGTGACAATGGTTACTGGGGTTCACCATCTCTGTGCAGATCCCTAGCAGGGTGGGAACAAAACCAAGATCAGAGAGCTGTTTGGAATGAGGGTCTGATATATCAGAGTCAGTGATACAATTGTGGTCGAGGGGAACACTACGCTAGAGATTGTCGAGCCCCTCACACGAGTGCGCAAAAACAGAGGCTAGGCACAGCACATCAAAACTTATTACTGGAAGGACCCAGATTGTTAGAGTTTTGTCTGATGTGGGGTTGTTTCACTTTTAACATGTTGAATAATTACTTGCTCAATAACTTCCAGCATTCCTCTGTTTTAAAGTGTTAAAGTCAAATGCTCCCATTAAAGTTTATATGATTTTGTTCTTGTCTTATTAACTGCTCTACCCCTTAAGGAAAGTCATTAACTGGTTTAAAATATGAACTATATGTGAGTTTTAAATTGTTGCAAGAGTAGTGGCACTTGAGGTAATTTTGATTTGCATGAGAGGAAGAGAAAATGCATGAAGTAGGCGAGTGCAAAGGCTGTTATGTGTTTGTTAAACCTGTCTTGGGAGAATGTTGACTGAATCCTATGTTCTAGACTGAATAGGATGTGACTGAAAGATTCGGGTTCTGTGTTTTAAGAGGAAATGTTGCTTTAAGAAGTAAATTAACTTTATTCTGTTTTCCAGTTATTTTGAAGATTCTAAAGAAAGAGAAGGGCAAACATCGAATTTTGTTTTGTCCTATTTTTTTTCAATATATATATATAGTTTCTTTCCTTGGAAATTAATTAGAGAAAAAACAGAATTCCACACTGGAACCATGATTCAGAAAACTGACCAACAGAACGATTCCATGTCAATCAAAAAAATCATTCAGTTGAGAGCTAGATAGAGCTCTAGGGGCTAGTGGAATCAAGGAATATGGGGAGAAGGCAGGGACGGGTTATTGATTGGGGACGATCAGCCATGATTACAATGAATGGCAATGCTGGCTTGAAGGGCCAAATGGCCTCCTCCTGCACCTATTTTCTATGTTTCTTTGTTTCTATGTTTCTAAAGTAACCACCAATGCCACATCCTGGTGGATGTGTATGAGACATTGTCTCCAACTCCCGTTTATCGCAAGCAAAAAAAACGTCAAGAAGTATTACAATACTGGCTTATTAGCCTGTACCAAGAACTGCAAATAAGAGCAGATATTACTTGTGTTTTGCAGATAATCGATGGTCTGCAAAGTGAAATAGTTGATTGCAGTGATAACGGAGGGGATACCAATCAGCTTTTGAACAGCACACAATGTCGGACTGATATATAACCTTACTGAGGCGTTGTGTCTCAGAGATTGGACTATGCTAGCATATTCTGGTAAAATGCACTTGAACAAGTGGTCAAAGATCTGGAAAGCCATGTAAAAACAATGAATCAGATCATAAAGGAAAAGAGCAAAGATAAGCCGAGCACCCACAAAACAGGACCCTGTGTAGTATCTATGGGAATTAGATGCAAGAACAACTGAGAGAAATCTTAAGTGGGTCAGCCAAGGAAGAGTTTTCCCTCTTGTATTAGTGATGAACAACTAGGGAATTTAACCAACAGAGAAATACATCCGAGGATACCAGGGAGTCAATTCCACCGATTAACTAAAGTCTGGTTCAAGGAAGGTTGTGGGGGAGCTGCTAGTAAAGCTTTGGGAATTATATGGAACTTCTAATAATCCCTCAGGATAATCGTGGGCTGGACGTTTACCAACTATAAAATATAAGCATTATTAGGGAAAGGATATGGCTAGGACATGAAGATGTTCTGCCTCATATCATAGAAAAGACAGAAGGATTGGTAGATACAGCCCTTACCTAACTTGACACCATTGAGATAATAATCTGCCTCCTTGTTTTTGCCGCCAAAGTGGATAACCTCACAATTGTAAAACCATTGTAAATTCTCAGGCAGGAGCCTAACTTCAGTAATATATATTTAGAAGTATTTGCCTAGATCTTCTTTTATTCCCTCAGTTACTGCCATTGTGATTTCATTACATTTATGTAAATCAACTCAATTTTACCAATTCTGGCTGGTATTTGCGGGTTAATACAGAAGGTTGTATTGATTGACTAGGCCTCCACAGCTGTATGTGGCAATTAATTCCGCAGAATCACAACCCTCTGACGAAATCTTATCGAAACGTATAAGATTATTAAGGGGTTAGACACGTTAGAGGCAGGAAACATGTTCGCAATGTTGGGGGAGTCCAGAACAAGGGGCCACAGTTTAAGAATAAGGGGTAGGCCATTTTGAACTGAGATGAGGAAAAACATTTTCAGTCAGAGAGTTGTGAATCTGTGGAATTCTCTGCCTCAGAAGGCAGTGGAGGCCAATTCTCTGAATGCATTCAAAAGAGAGCTCGATAGAGCTCTTAAAGATAGCGGAGTCAGGGGGTATGGGGAGAAGGCAGGAACGGGGTACTGAGTGAGAATGATCAGCCATGATCACATTGAATGGCGGTGCTGGCTCGAAGGGCCGAATGGCCTACTCCTGCACCTATTGTCTATTGTCTAGTGAAATAAATTCCTCCTCATCTTTTTTCTCGAGGTACATCCTTTTATCCTGCAGCTGTGGCCTCTGGTCCTAGAGCCTCCCACTAGTGGAAACATCCTCTCCACATCCACTCTATCTAGGCCTCTCACTATTCGCCTGGACGGAGATGGAGAACACAAACCCTGGCTGATTTCCCCCTCTCTCTAACGCAAAGATCACTCTGTAGCGATGAGGAGTAGCAATCCTGGCAGATTCCCAGTTCCCTAGCACAGACGCCACTGGGCGGATGTGGGAGCAGGAACCCTGGCTGATCCCTCCACCACCCCCTCTCACTAGCATAGGAGTCACAGGCCAGTAAGCAGGAACCTGGTCTGATTCCACTACACTCGCTAACCAAGGGGTCATTGGGCAGTGATAGAGAGCAGGATTCCTTGCTGATTCCCAATTCTCTAACCCAGGGGTCACTGAGCAGTGACAAGAAGCAAGAACTCTGTTTGATCTCAACTTTCTCTCTCTTTCACCCAGGAGTCACTGGGCAGTAATGGGGAGCAGGAACTCTGGCTGTTTCCCCTTCTCTTCCTCTAACCCAGGAGTCATGGGGCAGTGACTGGGAGCAGGGACCCTGGCTGCATATTCCAGGCACCCATCATCCTCTGTGGGGAATAAACCCTGCCCCGCATCTCTCCTTTAAACTTTCTCCCCTCTCACCATATGAGGGGTGCAGAAAAGATGGACAATCACATTTTTTTCCCCAGGTAGGGAAGTCTAAAACTAGGGCACTGTATATAATGATGGGAAGTCATGTTCCAGTTGTGGAAAACGTTGGCGGTGCCACACCTGTAACACTGTGTTCAGTTTTGGTCAACCTGCTATAGAAAATACGTCATTAAGCCGGAAAGAATGCACAGAATATTTGTGAGGATGTTGGCAGGACTCATTGGTCTGAGCTTTTGGGAGAGGTTGGGAGGCTAGCATTTTGTTCCTCGGGGAGAGTCTGAGGGATGTAGAAGTGTATATAAAACATGACGGGTGTATCTTCTTCCCAAGTAGAGGGAATCAAGAACTAGGTAGCACAGGTTTAAGATGCAAGGAAAACGTTTTTCATAGGCGGTGGTGAATATGTGGAACGAGAGGCTAGAGGACACGGTAGAAGCAATTAAAATTACATTTAAAAGACATTTATCTGAATGGTAATGATTTAGCAGGACAAAACGTCAGTAAATGGGAGAATAAACTGGGTCGAAAAGGCTATTTCTATGCCAAATTACGCTATAACTTGAAGGGGGACATTACAATTTGGAAAGATATAAAAAAGATAAAAAAAGTATGTGCACAGGAACAGGGCTGGTGCAGTTTAAGACACAAAGTTGTACAGTAATGCACTTTGAAGAAAGAGCAGGGTATTTTGCTTTAAATGGTGAAAAATTGGGAGGTGATGTTCGGAGAGGGCACTTGGAAGCAAAGTATCCTTATACACCATTGGGAAGGGACACAGCTTGCTGAGAGGGTTTGAGTCCAGGAGTAGGGATGTTTCGCTCTGGTTATCCAGGGTCCCCAGTCAGACTGCATCTGGAGTACTGTGGACAGATTCGGTCGACCAACCTGAGGACAGACAGACTTGTCACAGACGAGAGTGCAGCGATGATTCCCCAGACTAGTCGTGTGCTGCAAGCCGGGACCACGTTCCCTCGTATTTCACAAAACAAGTTTAGGTTTGTCTAGATACAGTATAGTAACAGGTTTCGGCCCACCAATTCCACGCCGACCATTGAACATCCGTTCACACTAGTTCTGTGTATTCCCACTTTTCCATCCACTCCCCACACTCCTGAGGGGCTATTTACAGTGGCCAATAAACCTACATGTCTTTGGGATGTGGGAGGAAACTGAGGCACTCAGAGGAAACCCACAAGGTGAATGTGCAAACTCCACAAAGACAGCATCTGAGGTCATGATGTGCAGGCGCAGCCAGGTCCCCCCAACACTGGTGAACATCCAGGGAATGGACATCGAGAGGGTGGATTCTTATAAGTACCTGGGTGTCTACCTCAACAATAAACTGGACTGGAGCGAATTTCATTGTCCTATCTGGGACATGAAAATAAAATACTCTTTACTCTCGGCGTCCACATCTCCCTCTCCCTCTCCCTCCCCCTCCCCCTCTCCCCCACTCTCTCCCTCTCCTTCTCCCTCTCTGCCACTTGCCAGCGCCGACGGGCAGTTGACAAAATGGCCGCAGCTGCCAAACTTACTTGCAGCAGCACAACTGGAATATGTAAACACAGTACACTGAACAATATAATAAACGAGAAAAAAGTTCAGTGTGTGTACATATATACACACACACACACACACACACACACACACACACACACACACACACACACACACACACACACACACACACACACACACACACACACACACACACACACACACACACACACACACACACACACACACACATACGGACACATAAAAAACAAACAGTAATAGTGCAATAATAACAATATTAGTCTGTTGTTCACAGTTATTGGAGGTAGTGGTGTTTAACAGCCTGATGGTAGAAACTTCCTGAACATAACGTTACAGTTTTCAGGCTCCTGTACATTCTTTCCAATATCAGGAGAGAAATCAGTGTGTGGCCAGAGTGGTGTGGTGATGCTGGCTGCCTTTTGAAGCAGCGACTTGTAAAACCGTTCGATGGTGAGGAGGTCAGAACCCATCAGGTTATAAGTGATAGCAGAATTAGGCCATTCGGCCCATCAAGTCTACTATGCCATTCAATCATGGCTGATCTGTCTCCGAACCCCATTTCCCTGCCTTCTCCCCAAAACATCTGTACTACCTGTACTAATCAATCTGTCTATTTCTGCCTTTAAAATATCCACTGACATGGCCGCTGCAGCCTACCATGGCAAAGAATTCCACAAATTCACCACCCTATGACTAAAGAAATTCCTCCTCATCTCCTTCCAAAAGAAACGTCCTTTAATTCGGAGGCTGTGACCTCCAGTCCCAGACTCTCCCACTAGTGGAAACATTTTTTTCACATCCACTCTAAACAAGCCTTTCACTATTCAGTATGTTTCAATGAGGTCCCCCCCCCCCCCCCCTCATTCTTCTAAACTCCAGCTGGTACAGGCCCAGTGCCGTCAAACATTCATCATATGTTAAGCCACTCATTCCTGGGATCATTCTCGTAAACCTCGTCTGGATCCTCTCTAGAGCCAACAGATCCTTCGTCAGATATGGTGCCTAAAATTGCTCTCAATACCCCAAATGCGATCTGACCAGTGCTTCATAGAGCCTCAGCATTACATCCCTGTATTTTAGCCCTCTTGAAATAAATGGTAGCATCGCGTTTGCCTTCTTTACTACTGATTCGACTTGCAGATTAACTTTTTGGAAATCCTGCACCAGCACTCCCATGTTCCTTTACATCTCTTATTTTCTGGATTCTCTTCCGATTTAGAAAATAGCCTTTATTCCTACTAGCAAAGTGCATGACTCACATTTTGCTCCACTATATTCCATCCATCATTTCTCTGCCCACTCTCCCAACCTGTCCTTCTACAAAGTCCCTGTTTTCTCTACACTACCTGCCCCTCCACCTATTTGCACTCTTTGTCTTCTGCCATCCAGCCAACCTGTTATCCATGACAGTGTCTGCCCTATGATACCATGTGCTCTCATATTCATTAGCAGCCACACACGTGCCACCTAATCAAAGGCTTTCTGAAAATCTATGTAAACAACACCCACTCACTCTCCTTTGCCTGTCATACTATTTACTTCTTCAAAGGATTCCAGCAGATTCATCAGGAAAAATCTCCCCTTCACAAAACCATGCTGATTTTGGCCTGCTTTATCATGAACTTCTAAGTAATCTGTAACCTCATCCTTTATATTGGACTCTAAAATCTTACCAATCTGTAATGGACTGGGCAGTGTTCACAACTTTTTGCAGTCTTCTTTGCTCCTGGGCATTGAAGTTGCCGAAAACAGGCCGTGAAGCAACCAGTCAACACGCTCTCTACTGCACACCTGTAGAAGTTCAAGAGCATCCTCTCTGACATACCGAATCACCGCAATCTTCTCAGGAAGTAGAGGCATTGATGAGCTTTCTTTATAACTGTATCAGTGCTTGGTCCAGGAAAGATCTTCAGAAATATGCACGCTCAGGAATTTGAAGCTTTTGACTCTGTCCACCATCGTCCGGTCGATATAGACAGGTTTGTGGGTCCTCATGCTTCCTCTTCCAAAGTCCACAATCGGTTCCTTAATCTTACTGACATCGAGAGCCGGGTTGTTGGACTGGCACCATTTGGTCAGTCGATTGATCTCACTTCTGTACTCTGACTCATCGTCTGTAATTCGTCCAACAATGGTGGCGTTGTTGGTGAACTTGAAGATGGAGTTGGAAGATGGTCTGGTTTGGCTCAGCCACCAAGCATGACATCCAGAGGCTGCAACGAATCGATCGATCAGCTGAGAAGGCTGTTGGCTGCAACCTTCCCCTCATTGATGAACTGTACAGTGCAAGGGCCAGGAAGTGAGCAGGCAAGATCATCTCTGACCCCTTTCTCCCTGGCCACATACTCTTGAAAGCATTTCCCTCTGGAAGGCGACTCCGGACTGTCAAAGCAGCCACGGTCAGACATATAAACAGCTTTTTTCCGTGAGTAATAGCTCTACTCAATAACCAAAAGTCTGTAGTCTTTTTTTGCTCTGGTTTATTTCACTCACATGTTTAAACCGTAATGTTGTATTCTTATTGTTTTATGCTTTATTCTTAATTGTTTGCTGTATGTTCATGTTGTTACTTGCGAGCGGAGCACCAAGGCACATTCTTTGTATGTGTACATACTTGGCCAATAAACTTATTCATTCATCATTCATTCATTCATTCTCACTGTCTGGCTACACAGTCATGAGTATAGAGTGAGTAAAGCTGTGATGTTAAAGTTACCTTTCTCCTCTTCAAATATGCAGTAGTAGAGGTTTGGAGCCCCACCGTGGAAGAGGAACTGCTTCCCACTACCCAGTACGGAATAGTTAAGGATTACGACCTATCTTAGGAAGGGAAACCCAGCGCTTCAACCAGCATATGAGGTGCCATCGTAGTAAAGAGTGAAGAGTGTTTGATTGTCTTATGTTCCAGACAGAACAATGAAATTCGTACTCGCAGCAGCACAGGTATGTAAACATAGTACTTTGCAAACAATATAATAAGAAAAAAGTTCAGTATTATATATATATGTGTGTGTGTGTGTGTGTGTGTGTGTGTGTGTGTGTTTGTCTACGTGTGTACATATACTGTATATGAAGGAACCCCTCCACCACTTATAGTGGGATAGTGATGCATTGGAGCCCATTATGGAAAGGGAACACCTTCCCCACCATCCAGGGTTGGGTACGAAAGAGTTGGGACGCCCTTGGCAAAAGAACACTCCCTACAATGTATAGGGTGGTGAAGGGTTGAGCCTCCATCTTGGTAAAAGAACCCACTCCCGAAGATGGAATGTCAATTATTTATTTATCAAGATGGACCTCAACTCCTCTGGTTTCACCATGGCGAAAGGCACAAAGACTGGGAAGCTTCGGACAGTTAATGGAAGTTTCGTTTGAAGATACTGCATGGATCTAGTGGTGTGGGGAGGGGGGCGGGGTAGGGGAAGAAAGGGTGGAATCTTGAGGGAGATAGATGGCTGTTTGTGGATTGGTTACCTAAAATTGGAGAATTTAATATTCATTACAGAGATTGACACAAAATACTGGAGTAACTCCGGAGTGAAGGAATGGATGACATTTTGGGTCGAGACCCTTGTTCAGACATTGGGTTAATTGGGATAAGGTATTCATTACATTGGGTTGTAAGGTAACCAAGCAGAATGTGAGATGCTTTTCCTCCAGATTGCATGTGGCAATGGAGGAGGCCAGGGAAAAAAGGTTCAGTTTGGGAATGGGACAAGTAGTTAAAATGGTTAGCAATGGAAGATCCTGTAGTCCTTGGCGGATCAAGCGCAATTGTTCATCAAAGTGGTCGCCGAGTCCACACTTAGTCTCGCCAATGTACAGGAGGCCATACATGGGAACACTGGATGCAGTAGATGATGTTAGAGAAGGTGTACATGATTTTTCTGTCTCACCTGGAAGGACTGCTATGGTCCCAGGATGGAGAGGTGAGGGGAGGAAAAGGGACAGGTGTTGCATCTCCTGTGCTTGCAGGGGAAAGTACCTGCGGAGGGGGAGGTTTGAGTGGGAAGGGATGAGTGAACCAAGAAGTTGTGGAGGGAGCAATCTCTGTGAAAGGCAGAAAGAGGAGAAGAAGGGAGGATGTGGCTGGCGGGAGAGATGGGAAGTTAGATAAAATTTAGATGAGGTGAAGTTAATGAAATCGCTTCATGGAAGGAAGCAGAGGGTAATGATGGAAAGCTGTTTTTCGGATTGGAAGCCTATTGTGCCGCAGAGATTTACACAAGGTCCGTTACTATTTGTGGTTTATATCAATAATTTGACTGAGAATGCAGAAGGCATGATTACTAAGCTTACAGATGATGCTAAAGTAGGTGGTATAAGTAGTGAGGGTGGTTATCAAAACTTACAGGAGGATTGTGATCAGTTGGGCAAGTGTGCTGTGGAATGATTAATGGAGTTTTATGCAGATAAGTGGGAACTTGTATTTTAGGAAATCAAATCAGGGCGGGACCTTCACCGGGAATGCGGGGCTCTGGGGAGTGTCGTGAAACAGAGGGGTCTGGGAATCAGGTACATAGTTCCTTCAAGTGGCGTAACAGGTAGATAGGGTAGTAAAGAAGGCTTTTGGCACAATGGCCTTCATCAATCAGGGTATTAGGAATTTAGAAGTTGGGATGTTATGCTACAGTTGTACATGATGTGAGTGAGGCCACACTTGGAGTCTGGTGTTCACTTTTTCACAGTTGAATGAGCTGCCAGACGTAGTGGAGGTTGGTACTATAACATTTTTTTAAAGACATTTGGAGAGGTGCATAGATTGGAAAGGTTTAGAGGGATATGGGCCAAACCTACACACAGGGAAGTGGGACTAATGTAGATGGGGCATGTTGGTCGGCTTGGGCAAAGCAGGCTGTGGGGCCTGTTTCCATGCTTTATGGCGCTGATTCTTTCACTATTTCTGGGCCAGCCTGGATGGCAGAGAGGGGGTTCCCTTACTGAGAGCATGTCTCAACAACTCCTGTCCCACCCTGGATGAGCTGAGCAAGTTCCCTTACTAAGATGTGCCCCAACCATTCACAGATGTTAGGAAGGAGGGTACTTTTAAGATTTAAGATCAATTTATTGTCACGTGTACCAATTAAGGTACAATGAAATTTGAGTTACTATAGAGCCATACTAAGTGAAAAGCAACAAGACACACAGCCACATAAAGTAAAAGTTAGCATAAACATCCACCACAGTGGATTCCACATTCATCACCGTGATGGAAGGTAATAAAGTACAATCAGCTTCCTCTTTGTTCACCCGCGGTCGGGTCTGTTGAACCATCCGCAGTCTCCGCACCCAACAGTCCGATGTCCAAGCCCTCGTGCCGGGATGATCGACCCCCCCCCCCCCCCCCGCGTCGGGACGGTTGAAACACTCTCCACAGCATGGAGATCCCGAGTCGGCCTCTTCTTACCAGAGACCGTGAGCGTCACGATGTTAAAGTCCACAGGCCCCGCGGTTGGAGCTCTCCACAGTCGATCCTCGTCAAAGGATCGCAATTCCACGATGGTAAGTGCGCGCCCGCGGCTTGAAGCACCGGGCCGGTCTCCAGGAAAGGCCGCCAGCTCCTCGATGTTAGGCTGCAGAGGGGACTGAGATACGACACAGAGAGAAATCGCATCTCCGTCGAGGTAAGAGATTGAAAAAAATGTTTCCCTCCATTCCCCCACCCCCCACATAAAATAAACCAAGAAACACTAAAACATACTTTTAACACATACTTAAAATAATAAAAACAGTAGAAAGGACAGACAGACTGTTGGCGAGACCGATGGAAGAGTTATTAGATGGCACTTCAGCCCTTCACTGTTACTAACCAACTTGTGCAGGTTTACGTCCAGATCATTTATATATATATATATATATATATATCACAGACAAGCACAGACCCTTGCAGAACTCCATTGGTCACAGACCTCCAGCCTGGATATTGTCCTTGCACCACAATCCTCTTCCGTCAGTAAGCTCGTTCTTAATCCATATGACCAGGCCACCCTCTAACCCACTCTCTGCCTTCCTCCTCTCTGCTTATCCATCTCTCAGCCTCCCCCTCTGTACCTTCCCATCTCTTGCTCACTGCTCCCACCTTGATCTGCCTCTATCCTCTCTATCTACCTCCCTCCTACTTTTTCCCCTCCCAACAAACCGCCTGGTGTTGTTGAGGGTAGGGCTGAAGTGCTGCTGGGAGAGGGGAACATTTCCTGTGACAAAAAGAGAAAGACAGGTGGACAGAGGCAGAGAGATGAGAGGATGGAGTCAGAGAGGGAGAGGGGGCAAAGAGAGGCAGAGTGAAAGGGAGTGTGGGGAAGGGGGCTGAGAGGGAAACAGTGGGAAGAGGCGGAGACAGAGGGGTAGAGAGAGGTGGTGGTGAGTGAATGGAGGCTGAGAAGGGAGGGGAAGAGTGTGGAAGACAGAATGGGAGGCAGAGAAGGAAGTAGAGCAAGAGGAGAGCAGCAGAGAGTGGGGGGGGGGGCAGAGGGAGGGGGAGGTACAGAGGGGAGAGGTAGTGAGGAGGAGGCATAGTGAGTGGAGGAGGGAGGCAGAGGAAGAGGGTGGAGGCCAGGAGACAGAGTCAGAAGAGAAAGAAAGGGGAGGGAGACAGTGAGTGGAAGGAGGCAGGGAGACGGGTGCAGTGGAGAGGATGGAAAGGTGGAGACAAAGAGAGAAAGGAATGGAGAGAGGGGGTCGGGGGAAGGGGTGGCAGATGAAAGAGATGTAGAGAGAGGGGTGGCAAAAAGGAGCAGAGAAAGGGGAGGGGGAAAGGTGATGGAGGTAGAGATGGTACGCAAGAAACGCGGAGGCAGGGAATGAGAGGGTGGCAAAGGGGGGGCAATGAGGGAAAGAAAAAGCGAGGTGGAGAGAAGGATGAATGAAAGGGAATGAGGCAGAGAGAGGGAGAGGTGCGGTCGGAGTGGGGAAGAGAGGGGGCAAAGAGAAAGGGATAGATAGTGGGGGAGGGGGGGCAGAGAAAGTAGGGAAAGGCAGTGAATGAGACAAGGTGGCAGAGGTGGAGGCAAATAGAGGGGAAAGGGAGAATGTGGAGGAGGGGGAGGCTGAGAGAAGGGGAGGCAGAGAGAGAGAAAGGGGTGTAGACGAAGAACGAGAGAGATAGGTGATAGAGAGAGGAGAGGGAGGCAGAGAGAGGATGATACAGTGAGAGGGGGAGGCAGAAAGAGAAAGGGGAAAAAGAGAGATGGGGAGGCTGGAGGCAGGTACAGAAGAGGGAGGATGGGGAGGCAGAGAGGAATGAGGCAGAGTGAGATAAAAAGGCACAGAGAGAAAGGAGGCAGAGTGACAAGCAGAGAGGGAAAGTAGGGAGGAAGAGAGAGGAGGAGGCAAAGAAAGTGGGGGAGGCAGAGAGCATGGGCCGAAGAAAGTGAGGGGGTAGGCAGAGTGGGGAAGGCAAAGAGAAGGGGAGGTAAAAAGTGGGACAGAGGAGGGAGGAAGAGAGGGGGAGCCAGAGAGGGGAGTGAGAGGGAGGTGAGGCTCAGAGATGAAGAGGTAAAGGGAGAGACAGGGAGTGGCAGAGAGAGAGGGGGAACAGATAATGGTGGGAGTCAGGGAGAGAGAGGGTTGACAGTGAGAGAAGGTGAGGCTGAGAGTGAGAAAAAGGGGGAGGCAGAGAGAAAATGGTGGCAGAGAGAGAGAGGGAGGGGGGGGGGGCGGACAGTGACGGTGGGGACAGAGAGAGATGGAGGCCGAGAGAGGAAGAATCAAGAGTCAAGTTTTTTTGTCAAATGTCCCAGACAGATCAATTAAATTCTTCCTTGCAAGCAGCACAACAGAACATGTAAAAATAGTACTCTGTAAATAATACAATAAACAAAAAACTAAGTTCAGTGTACACACACACACACACACACACACACACACACACACACACACACACACACACACACACACACACACACACACACACACACACACACACACACACACACACACACACACACACACACACACACACACACACACACACACACACACACACACACACACACACACACACACACACACACACACACACACACACACACACACACACACACACACACACACACACACACACACACACACATATACACATAAAAACAAACAAATAATAGTGCAAAAAGACAAAACTAATGCCCCAATCTCTGTAGTTCAGAGCTTATTTGGTTGTAGTTTTTAATAACCTGAAAGCTTCCAGGAAGAAGCTGTTCCTGAACCTAGAGCTTACAGTTTTCAGGCTTCTATATCTCCTTCCCGAAGGCAGGAGTGAAACGAGTGTGGAACCAAGGTAGTGTTGGCCCGACTCACCCGTCGAACAACTGCGCTGCTGACCAGAACGCTCCCAGGTCGGGTCAACTTGCCCCACAGGCCTCCCAGGGGACTGCAGAGAAGCCGGGCGGTGAGGCCTCCCTGGGCCGAAGGAGCCTCAGCGGCGGCAGCCTCGACATGGTCGGCACTGGAGCCTTGGTGGCAGAGTGAGCCTCAATGTAGGCGGCAGTGGGACCTCGGTAGCAGCGTGAGCCTCGACGTAGTCGGTGGTAGGGCCTTGGTGGCAGCAGCAGGAGCCTTGGTGGCAATGGGATTCTCGGCGGCAGCGGGAGCCTCGGCGGTGGTGAGGCCTCGCGATCAACTCGCGATCAGCAGTCAATGAGCGTGAAGGGAAGACAATGGGGACCCGGTCTGGGGCAACCGCCCTATAGAAGAATGGGGGGGACCACCGTGAAGAACAATGGAGGAACCGCCATGAGGGACACTGGGAGAACAGAGGGGAACCTGGTATGGGGGGGGGGGGGGGGGGGGCTCTAGTTTTAGAATCCAATGTCAGGGGATAAGCCTGCGTTCCTTTGTTCGTTCATTCTGGTTAAGGCGCTGTGCGCTCGGCAGCCAGCCAACAGTCGTTTGTATTTTTCTTCTTTTTTTTCACTTTTAATTTATTTGTAATTTCAAGTTTTTGTGTACCTTGTGTGTTATGACTGTTGGTAGACCCTCCGGGGATGAATAAAGTTCTATCGTATCGTATCGTATTGTGTGGGTTTTCTGCTGATGCTGGCTACCCCAATTCCATCAAATCGATAACAGGCAGTCTTGGAAGCCTATCCTGCCTAGTCAAACCGCATGTCAAAAACGTCGGCGTGATATTTGACTCTGCATTAAAATTTGACAAGCAAGTCAACGCTGTGGTAAAAGCCAGCTTCTTCCAACTTCGTACCGTAGCTAAAATCAAACCTTTCCTCCAATTCGACGACACTGCTGGGATCAGCCAATCTTCCCTGTCCCGCCTGCAACTGGTCCAAAACGCCGCAGCGAGACTCCTGACGGGTACCCGTATAAGGGACCACATCACGCCGATTCTGACCTCTCTCCACTGGCTCCCTGTACGGTACAGAATCAACTTCAAGCTCCTCCTATTCACATATAAAGCCCTAAATGGACATCCCCCCCCCCTACATCAAAAATCTTCTAACCCACCTCTCTAACTCCAGGTCCCTCAGGTCGGCCGACTTGGGGCTACTCACTATCCCGCGGTCTAGGCTTAAGCTCAGGGGTGACCGCGCTTTTGCGGTTGCAGCTCCTAGACTGTGGAACAGCATCCCTCTCCCCATCAGAACTGCCCCCTCCATCGACTCCTTTAAGTCCAGGATCAAAACTTATTTCTATTCCCTAGCGTTTGAGGCTCATTGAGGAGGCGCTGTGAACTGTTTTGTATGTGCTGTTATGTTTGTGTGCCACGGTATGTTTCATTTTTTCCTTAGTACCTAATCAGATGTACAGCACTTTGGTCAACGTAGGTTGTTTTTAAATGTGCTATACAAATAAAATTGACTATACTTGACTTGACTTGACCTTTTTGACGCAGCGACTCCTTTAAATACCTTCGATAGTGTGGAGGACAGTACCTGTGATGTACTGGGCAGTGTTCACCATGTTTTGCAGTCTTTGCTTCTGGGTTGCCGAACCAGCCCGCGACGCAACCAGTCAATATACTCTCCACTTATAAAACATATAAACACTTATAAACATATAAAATTCTTAAAGGGTTGGAGAGGCTAGATACGGGAAGATTGTTCCCGATGTTGGGGGAGTCCAGAACCAGGGGTCACAGATTAAGGATAAGGGGGAAGTCTTTTAGGACCGAGATGAGAAAACATTTCTTCACACAGAGTGGTGAGTCTGTGGAATTCTCTGCCACAGAAGGTAGTTGAGGCCAGTTCATTGGCTATATTTAAGAGGGAGTTAGATGTGACCCTTTTTGTTAAAGGGATCAGGGGGTATGGAGAGAAGGCAGGTACAGGCTACTGAGCTGGATGATCAGCCATGATCATATTGAATGGCGGTGCAGGCTCGAAGGGCCGAATGGCCTACTCCTGCACCTATTTTCTATGTTTCTATGTTTCTATGTTTCTATGTTTTTATGTTTCTACTGTAAACCCGTAGAAGTTCAAGAGATTCCTCTCTGACATATCAAATCTCTGCAATCTTCTCAGAAAGTAGAGGCGTTGATGGGCTTTCTTTATAATTGCATCAGAAAAATGCTGAAAAGCAGGACCTTCAGGGTGGTTTGTTTCCAGTTCCTCGTGCTGGCGAGACCAGGAACAGGGAGATACAGGACCTGAATGTGTGGCTGAGGAAATGGTGCAGGGGGCAGGGATTTAGATCACTGGGATTTGTTTTGGGGTAAGGGGGAATTGTACAAAAGGGACGGATTGCACCTCAACAGCTGGGGGACCAGCATTCTGGCAGGCAGGTTTGCTACTGCCACACGGGTGGTTTTAAACTAAATAAGGGGGGGGGGGGGGGGGAATGGGATAGTCATGGAAGGAGTTAAAGGGAAAGAGAGTAAAGGGATAGTTAATGACCCCAGAATTAACGGGAAAGAAAGTTCACAAAGGGATAGGAGAGTATGGCCAAGTGTAATAGGGGTCAATGTGAAGGGTGAGATGAGTAAGGAATTAAAAGTATTGTATATGAAAGCGCAAAGTATAAGAAGTAAAGTAGATGAGCTTTAGTTAGAGCTCAGTTAGAGGTTGGTAGATATGTCATTGTGGGGATTACAGAGACGTGGCTGCAGGAGGATCGGGCCTGGTAACTTAATATTCAGGATTCTACATCCTATAGAAAGGACAGACAGGTGGGCAGAGGCGGTGGGGTAGCTCTGCTGGTGAGGGACGAAATTCAGTCCCATGCGAGGGAAGACATAGGGACTGACGAGGTAGAGTCACTGTGAATAGAGTTGAGGAATTGTAAAGCCAAGAAGATACTAATTGGTGTTATCTACAGACCCCCAAATAGCCCAGATGT
>NC_135987.1:512051-554594 GCF_053455715.1 Rhinoraja longicauda | reverse complement strand
CGCAGCACCTGGCCACTCCCTCCTTCCCTCTCCCATCAGGCAAAAGTATAGAAATGTGAAAACGTACACCGCCAAATTCAGGGACAGTTCCTTCCCTGCTGTTATTAGGCAATTGAACCATCCGACCACAAATAGAGAGCAGTCCTGAATTACCAAATACCACATTGGAGACACTTTACTGGACTTTATCTTGAACTAAATGATATTCACGTCATTCCCTTTACCATGTGTCTGTTCACTGTGGAAATCAACATGATCATTTGTTGTAATCTTGTATTGTCTTTCTGCTGACTGGTTAGCATGCAACATAAGCTTTTCACTGTACCTCGGTACAGGTGACAATAAACTAAACTAAACTAAAAGAAAATTGGTGGTGGATCTGTATATATCTGTATGTCTTGCTGCTTTCAGAGAGTAAGGACTTGGACACCAAGATCCCTCTGTACATCAATGTTGTTAAGAGTCTTGACATTCAATGTAGTCTTTCCCCTTACGTTCGACCTCTCAAAGTTTAACACCTTACACTTGCTCGGATTAAACTCCATTCCTTTCTCTCCGCCCGTTTCTGTAGCTGACCTATATCCCGCTGTATACATTGACAGCTTTGTTCACAGTCCGCAACGCCAGTGTTTGGTTAATTCATAATAGACCAAGTAGACCGTTGGCCCAAACCTCCTGCATTGGGCAGCACCCTCTCCTCCCCCTCCCGCTCCCTCTCCCCCTCCCCTTTTCCCCCTCCCCATTCCCTTTCCACCCCTCCCCATCCCTTCCTCCTCCGCCTCCACCCCGATCCCCATCACTCCCTCCACCCTCACTCCTCCACTCCTCCTCCCCTCCACTCCCTCCTTCCCCTCCCCTCCCCTTCCCCCTCCCCCTTAACCCCTCCTCCCCCACCCTCCACCCCCTCCCTCCTCCCTAGAAGATAGATCTAAACTTCAAAATGTGAATAACTGTCGCGCTATCGTGTACCGTTTGGCTGTAGTTCAGGAATGAACAAACAAAACAAATGAGAGTTTTAGTATATAGATTATCTGTTGTATTAAAGTGCCTTTCCTACTTAGCAGGTAACAATTTTATTGTTTAAACTTAATTCTTAACTAAAGATGTTCTTTACCAAATCTTTATGTTCCCTTACAGAAGCCAAAACGCAGACAATGGAAGCTGGGAAACTGACTTATCTGATCCTGATTTGCAAGAGCATTCTCTATGAAATAATTGCTTCTGTGTTGGCTTGCAAAGGCAAGGTAAGTCTTTCTGGGGAGAAAATATTCAGATATGTTTTGAATGAATGAATGAATGAATGAATGAATGAATGAATGAATGAATGAATGAATGAATGAATACGTTTATGGGCAAGTATGTGCATATTCAAGGAATGTGCCTTTGTGCTCCGCTCACAAATGACAACACAAAACATACAGTTAACAATTAATAATAAAGCATAAACACATCAAAACAATAAGGATACACCATTACGGTCTAAACATGTGGGTGAAAATAAACCAGAGCAAAAAAGAGACTACATTCTTTGGTTATTGAGTAGAACTATCACTCGTGGAAAAAAGCTGTTTTTATGTCTGGCTGTGGCTGTTTGACAGTCCGGAGTCGCCTTCCAGAGGGTATAGAAGTTGGAAAGCCATGTTGAAGTTCTATATTATGTTGGGTGAGGCCATAGATAGAGCATTGTGGTCAGTTATGGTCACAATGTTATAGGAAAGATGTTGTCAAGCTTGAAAGAGAAGATTCAGCAGGATGTTGCTAGGATTGAGTGACTGAGCTTTTGGGAGAGGTTGAGCAGGCAAGGGCTTTATTCCTTGCAACGCAGGAGGATGAGGGCTGATCTAGTAGAGGTGCACCTAATCTTGAGCGGAATAGACCAGGTAGACGCACAGAGTTTTTTGCCCAGCGTAGAGGAATCAAGAACCAGAGGACATAGGTTTGAAGTGAGGAGGGAAAAGATTTAATGGGAACCTAAGGGGTAATGTTTTGACACAAAGGGTGGTGGTGTATGGAATGAGCTGCCGAGGAGGTAGTTGAGGCAGGTGCTAATGCAATGTCTAAGAAACATTAGACCGGTACCATGATTACTGAGGTTTAGAGGGATATGGGCCAAACGCAGCCAAATGAATGTCCTGTTTCCATGCTATTTGACTCTGACTCTGTATCCACCTGCTTATCACAGAGGGATGGGATCTATTTTTCATTGAGGTGGGAATCATAGAGTCGTAGAGGTGTACGACAAGGAAACTAACGCTTCCGCTCAACATGCCCATACCGACCAAGATGCCACATCTACACTAGTCTCACCAGCCTGTGTTTGGCCCATATCCATCTAACATGTCCTATCCATGTGCCGGTCCAATAACATTGTGATAGTACCTGCCTTCAACTATTTCCTCTGGCAGCTCATTCCATATACCCACCACACTATGTTTGAAATAAGTTGTCCCTCAGGTTCTTATTAAATCTCCCCCCCCCCCCCCCTCACCTTAAACCAATGTCCTTTGGTTATCGATTCCCCGTCCCTGGGGGTAAAAGACTTGTGCGTTCACCCTATCTATTCCTGTCAAGACTGTATTCACCACTATAAGATCACCCCTCATCCTCCTGCATTCGAAAGAATAAAGTACTAGCCTGCCTAGCCTCTCTCTATGCTTTTGAGTCTTGGCAACATCGTGGTAAATCTTCTCTGCACTCTTTCCAATGTTAAACAAAAGGACACAAATTGCTGGAGTAATTTAGCGGCTTAGGCAGCATCTCTGGATTACATGGATAGGTGATTAGGGTCTCGGCCCAAAACATCACATGTGCATAATCTCCAGGAACAGATACGTGGACAGGAAAGTTTTAGAGGTATTTTAATTAAGTTAATTATTGTCACGTGTACCGAGGTATATTGAAAGGTTTTGTTTGCGTGCTATCCAGTTAATGGAAGGTCTATACATGATTACAATCCAGCCGTCCACAGTGTAAAGATAAAGGATAAAGGGAATAACATTTAGTGCAAAGATATAACATTGAAGTCCAATATAGTCTGATTAAAGATAGTTCAGACATCTCCAATGTAGGTAGATGGGAGGTCAGGACCCGCTCTCTAGTTGGTGAGACGACAGTTCAGTTGGGAAGAAACTGTCCCTGACTTTGGAGATATGCGTTCTCAAACTTCTGTACCTCATGCCGATGAGAGAGGGCAGAAGAGGAAGTCCCCAGAGTGAGACTGGTCCTTTTATTATGCTGGTGGCCATGCCGGGCAGCATGAAGTGTAGTTGGAGTCCATGGAAGGGAGGTTGGTTTGCGTGATGGTCTGGGCTGCTTCCACAACTCTGCTATTTCTTGTGGCCTGGGATAGAGCTGTGCCCAAACTATGTTGTGATGCATCCGATAAAATGCTTTCTACAGCGCAATCCGTAGAAGTTGGTGAGGGTTGTTGGGGACATGCCAAATATTCTAAGCATTCAGAGAATGGTTACCTGACTTACGGGCCAAAACACGGGCAGGTGGGACTAGAGTAGATGGGCCGAATAGGCTGTTTCCGTACTGTATTGACTCTGCCCCTCTATGTTGCTTTCTCTCTGCTTCTCTTTCTCTCTCTCCCTCTTTTTCTCCCCCCTCCCTTGCTTTCTTTCTTCCCGTTCTCTTCGGTCCAGGACCCTGCTGCATACTCTAATATTAATATCGCATCTTTGTTATTTCAGACATCTTACAACAAGAGGTTTGATTGAGGGACCAAGGAGATTCAACAAACGGTACAAAAGTAAGACATTTATTACACCCTGTATCAAATTAGGTTTGAGAACATTGAACAGTACAGCACGGGAACAGGTCCTTCTGCCCACAATGTCCGTGCCGAACACGACACCAAGTTAATCTCTGCCTGCATGTGATCCTCCATTCACTGCACTTCTATGTGCCTATCTAATAACCGCTTCAACGCACGATCGCATCACCACCACCCCCGGCATCATGTTCCAGGCCCCCACCACCTTTTGTGTAAAAAGGTTTGCCCTGCAAATCTCCTTTAAACTTTGCCCATCTCACCTTAAAGCTATGGCCCCTAGTCTTTGACACACTGGGGAGGGGCCAGTTGTGACTGTCTACTCTATCTACGCCTCTCATGATTTTATAAAATTCTAGTCAGGTCTCCCCTCTGCCTACAGTGTTCCAGAGAAAACAATCTAAGTCAGTTGGACCTCTCCCTGTAGCTGAAACCCTCTAAAGCAGGAAGCATTCTGAGAAATCTCCGTTGCACACTCTACAAAGGCCTCCACATCCTTCCTCTAATGGCGGCAGTTAGAACTGCACGCAATACACCCAATGCAGCTTGACCAAAGTATTATAAAGTTGCATCGTGGCTTCCTCACTCTTCTATTCAATGCCCCGACTGATGAAGGCCTTCTTTATAACTCAATCTACTTGTGTTGCCACTTTTAGATAATGATGTTAAGAGTTTTGGCCTTAACTGTAGACTTTCCCCTACTTTCGACCTCCCAAAGTGCACCTCATATTTCCTCAGTTTAAACTCTAGCTGCTTTTTCTTCAGCCATTTCTATTGCTGTGTTCAGCACGCACAGCTGGTAGAGCTGCTGTCTCACAGCGGCAGAGACCCGGGTTCATTCCTGCCCCCAGGTGCTATAGGTATGCAGTTTACACATTCTCCCTGTGACTGCGTAAGGTTCCTCCAAATGCTTCAATTTCCTTCTACAACATGATTTTCTGATCTTACAATCACAATCACAATAATACTTTATTAGCCAAGTATGTTTTGCAACATACGAGGAAATTCATTTGCCATACAGTCATAATCTCTGATTTTCTTTGAATGTTTCATGATTTTGCTCAATGTATAATTCTGTGCTTTTATGCCTTTGAGACGTTTAACATTATAATTCCATGAATTATATCAATGATTCCATGATTTCATAACATCAGGATTGCACGATTATTATTTTGTGATTTTGAAATATAACTTCATGATTTCTATACGTGATGATTCCACAATATCTCCAATTTCAGAATTTCTCATTTCATGGCTCCATTATTTTTATGATTAGAAACATAGAAAATAGGTGCAGGAGAAGGCCATTCGGCCCTTTACATGGCTTTATCACTTCATGTTTCCATTGTATATCTCATTTCAGAATTATTGAACTTCGTGATATCTTTGATTTCAAGATTGTATAACTTCATTGTTCCATGATATTCCTGATTTCAAGATTGCATAATTTATATGACTCCATGTCAATAATTTCAGCATTCTATAATTTTGTGGTTTCTACGATTTTGAGACTTTATTACATTGTGATTACATGATATCTTAGATTTCAAGGTTGTATAACATGATTTCGTGATTCCACAACTTTCAGTATTGAATAATATTATGATTCCATTTTAAACCCTGATTTCAAGATTGTATAATGTTGTGATTCCATGATATCATTGATTTCAGTTTTGTATAACTTTATACATGATAACTCTGATTTCAGGCTTGCATATCTCCACGATCTTGTGATTTCAAGATTCTGTGATCCCACCTTTCCTCGGATTTGCAATCATTGTGGCAATATTATTTGTTTTGCCGCATTAGTTAAGTATTAGTTAAGTACGTTTGCTCATGACCCTGTTACATCTTTGACAGGGATCAATTTGCTTGTAAATTCCGGGGAGTTATTTTTCCGACTTTCAACATCCAACTAAGATCTTTGCACAGTGCTCTGAATTCACCAGAGATCTTGCAATCTGGCACTTTTTTTCTGTACATGGTCATATCTTATGCAATAAAGAGAAAATTAATGCAAATAAGTCACTTGTTTCTTGTTTACATTGTTCATAATTGTATAAAACAGAAATTGCCAGGATTCAAAGGGCCTGACCTACAGAAAGTTCATAAGTTATGAGCAGAATTAGTCAAGAATACTCCACCATTCAATCATGGCTGATCTATCTTTCCTCTCAACCCCATTCTCTGGCCTTCTCCCCATAATCCCTGATGCCCGTACTAATCAAGAATTTGTCAATCTCAGCCTTAAAAATACCTATTGACGGCCTCCACAACCCTCTGTGGAAATTAATTTCACAGATTCACCACCCCTGGCTAAAGAAATTTCTCCTCGTCTCCTTATTCTGAGGCTATGGTCTCTGGTCCGAGACTCTCCCATTGGTGGAAACATCTTCTCCACATCCACTCCACCCAGGACTTTCACTATTCAGTAAGATTCAATGAGGTCCCCCCGTCATCCTTCTAAACTCAGGCGAGTACAAGCCCAGTGACCTCAAATGCTCATCGTATGTTAACACAATCATTCTTGGGATCTTTCTCGTAAACCTCCTCTGGACCCTATCCAATGCAAGAGAGGGAGACCTCTACAAGGAGAGGCTGAGCAGGCTAGAACTTTATACCTTGGAGGGCTGTAGACGTTGTATATATGGATTTCAGCAAGGCATTTGACAAGGTTCCGCACGGAAGGCTGCTCTGGAATGGTAGATTGCATGGGAGCAAAGGAGAGATAGCTGAATGGAGAGAAAATTGGCTTCATGGAAGGAAGGTTATTTTTCAGAATGGAGGCCTGTGACTAGTGGTGTGCCTTAGGGTTCGGTGCTGGGCTTGTTTGCTGTTTGCATCTATATCAATGATTTTGGATGAGAACGTACAAGGCATGATTAGCAAGTTTGCAGATTTGCAAGTTTGCAGTGGGTGGAATTGTAGATAGTGAAGATGGTTGTCAACAATTGCAGCAGGATCTTGATCGGTAGGGCAGGAGGGCTGAAAATTGGTTGCTGGAGTTTAATACAGAGAAATGTGAGGTGTTGCATCTTGGGAAGTCGAACAAGGGCAGGACCTACACAGTGAAAGGTAAGGCTCTGGGGAGTGTTGTAGAGCAGAGGGATCTCGGAGTACAGGTAGAAAGTGGTCATTCTTGAAAGTGGTCACTCATTACTCTGACTGATGAAAGCCTTTCTGTCCACCCTATCTACCTGTGACACCACATTCGAGGAACGATGTATCTGCACTCCTAGTTCACTCTGGTAGGCACAAAAAGCTGGAGTAACTCAGCTGGTCAGGCAGCATCTCTGAAGAGAAGGAATGGGTGACGTTTCGATGTCGAGACCCTTCTTCAGACAGTCTGAAGAGGGGTCTCGACCATCAATCAGAAGAAGGGTCTCGACCCGAAACATCACCCATTCCTTCTCTCCAGAGATGCTGCCTGACCAGCTGAGTTACTCCAGCTTTTTGTGTCTACCTTCGATTTAAACCAGCAGCTGCAGTTCTTCCCTACACTCCTAGGTCCCATTGTTCTACAACACTTCTATCATTCACTGTGAAGGTCCAGTCCTGATTTGTCAAAAGCACACTGTTGGGGAGCTTCACAACTAGGATTGGGAACAGCTCTGCCCAAGATCACAAGTGGTCCTGCCTATAAACTAGGCTAGTGTCCGATTCCATTCGACCACTTGTATGGACATTGAACATAGAAAAACAGGTGCAGGAGGAGGCCATTTGGCCCTTCGAGCCAGCACCGCCATTCATTGTGGTCATGGGTGATCATTCACAATCAGTAACGCGTGCCTGTCTTCTCCCCATATCCTTTGATTCCACTAGCCCCTAGAGCTCTACCTAACTCTCTCTTAAATTACTCCAGTGATTTGGCCTTCACTGCCCTCTGTGGCAGAGAATTACACAAATTCACAACTCTCTGGGTGAAAAAGTGCCTTCTCACCTCAGTTTTAAATGGCCTTCCCTTTATTCTAAGACTGTGGCCCTGGGTTCTGGACTCCCCCAACATTGGGAACATTTTTCCTGCATCTAACTTGTCCAGTCCTTTTATAATTTTATATGTCTCTGGAACTGAAGCTCTACAATGCTGAGGATTATATTCTGCACTCTGCATATTCCCCTTTGCTCCACATATTGTACTTGAGTTTGGCTTGATTGTATTTATTGATAGTATTATCTGATCTGTTTGGAGAGCTTGCAAAGCAAAGATTTTAACTGTACCTTGGTTCGTGTGACACTAATAAACTTAATAAGATTCTTTAATCTGAACATTTAAGACCATATTTGGACAATAGTTTTGACCACACTGCTGCAGGAAGGATGTCGCTAAGCTGAAAAGAACACAGAGAAGATTTACGACGATGTTTAGATCATAAGATCATAAGACCACAAGTGATTGGAGTAGAATTAGGCCATTCGGCCCATCAAGTTTACGCCGCCATTCAAACATGGCTGATCAATCTGTCCCTCCTAACCACATTCTCCTGCTTCTCCCCATAATCTCTGACACACATACTAATCAAGAATTACATATGATGTTGTGGGAAATTAGAGACATAGAGAGAGAGAGAGAGACATAGAGAGAGAGAGACATAGAGAGAGAGAGACATAGAGAGAGACATAGAGAGAGACATAGAGAGAGAGAGAGAGAAAGAGAGAGAGAGAGAGAGAGAGAGAGAGAGAGAGAGAGAGAGAGCGAGAGCGAGAGCGAGAGAGAGCGAGAGAGAGAGAGAGAGAGAGAGAGAGAGACAGAGAGAGAGAGAGAGAGAGAGAGAGAGAGAGAGAGAGACAGACAGAGAGAGAGAGAGAGAGAGAGAGAGAGAGAGAGAGAGAGAGAGAGAGAGAGAGAGAGACAAAGAAACAGATGCACACAGATCAGAGCACCAAATAATATCCCTTCCCCCTACGACACACTAAAGCTCTCATGTTGAGAGTTTGTTAGACCACAGACCAGGCAGAGATGGTGTGACCTACTTTAGACAGGCAGTGTTGCAGTGGAACAGACAAATGTTCTGTAGACCACATCCGCAAGAACTGCCGCCTCCTCTCAGGCACCTGCTACTTGTTGTTCTCGACTCGCCTACATTTGCTCGATCTCTGTCAGCTTTTTTTTCGGTTTGACTCAGTATTTTCTGAAGCCACCGGATGCCAAGTTGTACAAGTCAGAAACAAACAAGAGATTTCTCCCCCCCCCCCTTTCTGCATAGTTCCGTTGCAAAGTGGCGTCACAAGTAGACAGCGAATGTCGGAGAGCAAAGGGCAAATGAATCTGGTAGTGCAGGTACATATTTGCCTGAAAGTTGCATCACACATAGACAGGGAGTGTTGTAGAGCCAAGGGGTCTAGGAGTGCGAGAACATAGTTCCCTGAAAGTGGCATCACAGGAAGATAGGGTTGTAGACCAGAGGAATCTAGGAGTACAGGCACACAGTTTCCTGAAAGTGGTGTGACAGGTGTACAGGGAGTGTTGTAGAGCAGTGGGATCTGGGATTGCAGGTACATAGTTTCCTGAAAGTGGGATCATTGGTGAATGGGGAGCGCTGTAGAGCAGAGGGACCTCGGGTGCAGAAAGATAGTTCCCTGAATGTGGCATCACAGATAGATAGGGTGGTCAAAAAGACTTTCGGCATATTGGCCTTCATTAGTTAGGGTATTGAGTATAGAAGTTGGGACATCGTGTTACAGTTGTTCAAGACGTTGGCGAGGCCACACTTGGAGTATTGCATTTAGTTTTGGCTGCCCTGCTACAGGAAGGATGTCGACAAGCTGGAAAGGGTGCAGAGTAATTTACAAGGTTGTTGCCAGGACTCGAGGGTCTCACCTACAGGGAGAGGATGTGCAGGCTGGATGGATATTGATGGATAGGGAGGGATTGGAAGGATATGGATCACACAGGCAGAGGAGATTAGTTTAATTTGGCATCAAATGTAAGCATACAAAATTATGAGAGGTGTAGATAAGAACCCCCCCCCCCCCTCCCGAGTGGAAATGTCAAAGACTAGAGGGCATTGCTTCCGATTTAGTACTCCTGAAAAAGGTGACTCTTCGAAGAATTAACAGCAACATGTGGAACATCCTACACAACACAGCAGCAGGCCCTTCATGTCTGTGCCAAGTTAAACTAATCTCCTCTGCCTGCACATGATCCATATCCTTCCATTCCTTCATATCCATCTCAAAGCCTCTTAAACGGCACTATTGTATCTGCCTCCACCACCACCCTCGGCAGCGCGTTCCCGGCCTCCACCGCCCTCTTTGTGTAAAACTAATGCCTCTACTCTAGTGGAATCAGGGGATATAGAGAGAAAGCAGGCACAGGTTACTGATTGTGGATGATCAGCCATGATCATAATGAATGGCGGTGCTGGCTCGAAGGGCCAAATGGCCTCCTCCCACACCTATTTTCTATGTTTCTATGTTTCTACTTCCTCAGAAGACTTAGGATGTTTTGCATGTCCCCTACAACTCTCACCAACTTCTACAGATGCACCATAGCAAGCATATTATCAGAATGCATCACAGCTTGGTTTGGGAACAGCTCCATCCAAGACCGCAAAAAATGGCAGTGAATTGTGGACACAGCCCAGACGATCACACAAACCAATCTCCCCTGTATTGACAATATTTATATCTCATGCTGCCTCAGCAAGCCAACGGCATCATCATGTTGCACCATGGCCACTCCCTCTTCCCCCCTCTCCCATCAGGCAAAAGGTATAGAAAACGCAAACCACCAGATTTGGGGACAGTTTTTCCCCAACTGCATCATCCTATCACAACCAGAGGGCAGTGCTGAACTACTTCTACTTCTTTGATGACCCTCAGACTATCCTTGATCGGGCTTTGCTGGCTTTACCTTGCACTAAATGTCATTCCTTCATCATGTATATTTTCACTGTAAATGGATCGATTGTAATCATGTGTTGTCTATCTACTGACTGGTTAGCACGCAACAAAAGCTTTTCACTGTACATGACAGCTCATCTCCTTTAAACTTTGCCCCTCTCACCTTAAAGCAATGCCCTCGAGTCTTGACATTTCCACCCTCGGGGGGCGTTTCTTACTGCCTACCCTATCTATGCCTCGTAATTTTATATACTTCTATCAGGTCTCAAACTCTGATGTTGCAGAGAAAACAATCCAAGTCTGTCCAACCCCTTTGTCTACTGAATTGATGTGCATTAATGCTGATCTCTATACTACACTGCATCTTCCCCTTTGCTCTACTTATTATACTTGAGTTTGAACTGGATGTTTTTATGTAGTGTATAATCGGATCTGTTTGGATAGCAGGCAAAACAAAGCTTTTCACTGTACCTCAGTACAGTGACAAAAATAAACCTAAACCTAAACCTTGTAACTAATACCCACTAATCCAGGCAGATTACTGACAAACCTGCTCTGCACCCTCTCCAAAGCCTCCACATCCTTCCTGCAATGGGGGCAACCAAAACGGCAAGCAACATTCCAGATGCAGCCTGACCAAAGTCCTATAAAGCTGCATCGTGACTTCCTAACTCATACTCAATGCACTGGCCGATGAAGGCAGGCATACCATACGCTGCCTTTACCATTCTATCTACCATTCTATCTTTAGGGTGGCACATTGGTGAAGGGGAAGAGTTGCTGCCTTTCAGTTCCAGAGACCCAGATTCAATCCTGACTATGGGTTCTATCTGTATGATGTTTGCAAGGTCCCACACAAGAGATTAGTGTGCAAAATTGGAGCACATGGTATTGGGGGTATGGTATTGACATGGATAGAGAACTGGTTGGCAGACAGGAAGCAAAGAGTAGGAATTAACGGGTCCTTTTCAGAAATGCAGCCAGTGACTAGTGAGGTGTCGCAAGGCTCGGTGCTAGGACCCTAGTTGCTTACAATATATATTAACGATTTAGATGAGGGAATTTAAATGTGTCATCTCCAAGTTTGCGGATGACACAAAGCTGGGTGTCAGTGTAGGCTGCGAGGAGGATACTATGAGACTGCAGGGTGACTTGGATAGGTTGGGTGAGTGGGCAGATGCCTTGCAGAAGAAGTATAATGTGGATAAATGTGAGGTCATCCACTTTGGTGGCAAGAACACAAAGGCAGATTATTACCTGAATGGTGTCAGATTAGGAAAAGGGGAGGTGCAACGAGACCTGGGTGTGCTTGTACATCAGTCACTGAAAGTAAGCATGCAGGTACAGCAGGCAGTGAAGAAAGCTAATGTTGGCCTTCATTGTGAGAGGATTTGAGTTTAGGAGCAAGGAGGTCCAGCTGCAGTTGTATAGGGCCCTGATGAGACCGCGCCTGGAATGTTGTGTGCAATCGTCTCCTAATTTGAGGACAGACATTATTGCTATTGAGGGAGTGCAGCGTAGGTTCATCAGGTTTATTCCTGGGATGGAGGGACTGACATGTGATGAAAGAATGGGTGGACTGGCCTTGGATTCACTGGAATTCAGAAGGATGAGAGGGGATCTTATAGAAATATATAAAATTCTTAAAGGATTGGACTGGCCAGATGCATGAAAAATGTTCCCCTTGTTGGGGTAGTCCAGAACCATGGGGTCACGGTTTAAGAATAAGGGGTAGGCCATTTAGGACTGAGATGAGGAAAAACTTCTTCACTCAGAGAGTTGTGAATCTGTGGAATTCTCAGCCACAGAAAGCAGTGGAAGCCAATTCACTGGATGTTTACAAGAGATAGTTCGTTTTAGTTCTTAGGGCTAAAGGAATCAAGCGATATGGGGAAAAAAGCATGAACGGGGTACTGATTTTAAATTATCAGCCATGATCATATTGAATGGCAGTGCTGGCTTGAAGGGCCGAATGGCCTACTCCTGCACCAATTTTTCTATGTCTCTATGTTTGCGCCTTCTCCCTGTAACCACATGGGTTTTCTCCAGGTGCTCCGGTTTCCTCCCACACTCCAAAGACATGCAGGTTTGTAGGTTATTTGCTTCCCGTAAATTGTAAACGGTCCCTAGTGTTTAGGATAGTGTTGGTGTTCGGGGCGATCGTTGGGCAGCGCACACTTGGACGGCCAAAGAACCTGTTTCCACGCTATATCTCTAAAAGTCTAAATAAATGTCTACAAATCTCTCATTTTCCCCTTCCCCTTCTCCTTTTCTAGCCCTTGGCCCCCTCTCTCTCCTCCCTTCTCCTCTCTCCCCCTCCCCTTTTCTCCCCTCCCTCCCAATCTCCCCCTCTCTCTCTCTCTCCTCCTCTCTCTCTCTCTGAGACAGTTCGTAGTTTAGAGTTCAGTTGGTCTTCAACAGCCTGACGGTTGCTGGGAAGCATCTGTTCCTGAACTTGGAGGTCTTGGTTCCTTCCTGACATTGAAACAAGGACCAACAGATGGCGGTAGTAAGGAAGACAAATGCAATGCTAGCTTTCATTTCGAGAGGACTACAATACCGTTCAAAAACAGGGCTGAGGCTTTGTAAGGCACTGGTCAGACTGCATTTGGAGTATTGTGAGCAGTTTTGGGCCCCATATCTGAGGAAAGTGTGGCCGGAGGAGGTTTACGAGAATGATCCCGGGGATGAGGAGTGTTTGGCTGCTCTGGGGCTGGTCTCGCTGGAGTTTAGAATGATGAGGGGGACCTCATTGAAATTACTGAATAGTGAAAGGCCTGGATAGAGTGGATGGGGAGAGGATGTTTCCACTCATGGGAGAGTCTAGGACCAAAGGGCTCAGCTTCAGAATAAACGAACATACATTGAGAAGGATGAGGGGGAGAGGATGGTGAATCTGTGGAATTCATTTCCACAGTTGTCGGTGGAGGCCAAGTCACAGGGTATTTTTAAAACAAAGATTGACATATTCTTGATTAGTAAGGTCGTCCAAGGTTAGGGGGAGAAGGCATGAGAATGGGGTTGATAGGGAAGGATCGATCAGCCATGATTGAATGATGTAGATGGGCTGAATGACTTAATATTTTATGATCCAACTGAGAACAGTACAGCACAGGAACAGGCCATTTGGCCCACAAAGTCCGTTCCGAGCACGATGCATGTTAAATTGATCTCATCTACCTGCTCATGATTCATATCCCTCCATTCCCTGCACTTCAATGTGCCTATCTGAAAGTATCATCAATCCCACTATTGTATCTGCCTCCACTACCACCCCCGGCATCGCGTTTCAGACACCCACCATGTGCCGTGTATAAAAAAAACTTGCTCCTCATATCTCCTTGAAACTTTGCCCCTCTGACGTAAAGTTATGCCCTCTCGTCTTTGACATTTCCACCCTGGGGGAAAAAAGGTTCTGACTATCTACTCTATCTATGCCTCTCGTAATTTGATATACTTCAATATGAGGTGCAGATGGAATCAATACTCCTAATGTGCCCTGACCAAAGTCCTACAAAGCTGCATCGTGACTTCCTGATTCTTTTTCTCAATGCCCCAACCGTTGAAGGCAAGCAATGCCCTTGTTACTGCTCTATTTACTTGTGCTGCCATCTTCAGTGAACTATAAACTTGAACTCCAAGATCCATCTGCATGATGAGGTAGACGGTAGGTCAGGACCGCTCTCTAGCTGGTGAGAGGACAGTTCAGTTGCATAATGACAGCTGGGAAGAAACTGTCCTTGAATCTGGAGGTATGGATTTTCACACTTCTGAACCTCTTGCCTTATCGGAGAGGGGAGAAGAGGGAGTGACCGGTGTGAGACTGGTCCTTGATTATAGTGGTAACTTTGCAGAAGCAGCATGAAGTGTAGATGCAGTCAATGGAAGGGAGGTTGGTTTTATTGACGGTCTGGGCTACGTCCACAACTCTCTGCGGTTTCTTGCGGTTTTTGGATGGAGCTGTTCCCAAACCATGCTGTGATGCATTCTGATAAAGTGCTTTCTATGGAGCATCTGTAGAAGTTGGTGAGAGTTGTTGGGGACAGGCCGAACGTACTTAGCATTCTAAGGAAATAGAGGCGTTGGTGTGCTTTCTGGGCCATTGCTTCAATGTGGCTGGTCTAAGACATGCTGCTGGTGACATTTTCTCCTTTGAACTTTGGTCATAGATATGATTCTCTCACATTTCCTAACACCTAATGGCAGGAGTGAAATGATAAGATGGCCAGGGTGGTGTGTGTATCTGATGATGCTGGTTAACTTTTTGAGGAAGTGACTCCTGTAGATCCCTTTGATGGTAGGGAGTTCAGTACCCATAATGGACCGGGCAGCGTCTCCCACTCTCTGTAATCTCCTTTGTTCTTGGGTGTTCAAATTGCCAAACCAGGCAGCGGTGCAACCAGTCAATATGCTCTCTACTATATATGAGCTATGAGCTATAGGGAGAAGATTTTGTTGGGTAAGTAAAATTGGAAGAGAAAACAGTGAGGAAGACTGTCAGAAGATACAGCGGGATATAGATTAATTGCAACTTAACTGTGTGTGAGATGTTGCAGTTTGGGAGGTTGAACATAAAGGGAAAGTCTACAGTTAATGGAAAGACACTTAACAGTCTGAAGAAGGGTCTCAACCCGAAACATCACACATTCCTTCTCTCCAGAGATGCTGCCTGACCCGCTGAGTTACTCCAGCATTTTGTGTCTACCCTTAACAGCATTGATTTGCAGAGCGATCTTGGAGGCCATGTTCATAGCTCACTGAAGGTGCAACACAAATAGATAGAGCAAGAAACAAGTTCAAGACAGTATTCGTTGATGTGCAGATGGGGTCGATGGAATGGAGGTTGGCTTCCGTGATGGTCTGGACTGCGTCTATAACTCTACCACCGCAGTGCTTTCCAGGCCCTCGTCACCCTCTGTGTATAAAAAAACTTGCCCTGCACATCTCCTTTAAGGCGAAAGAGACTAAGTTTAAAGTTATGCCCTATAGTTTTTGACATTAATACCCTACTTCTAGTGGGTCTCCCCTCAACCTCTGACGTTCCAGAGAAAACAATGCAAGTCTATCCAAACTCTCCTTATAGATAATACCCTTTAATCCTTTCCTGTGCACTTATCTGCCAAATAGTTTGGGAAAAGGGGGAAATCGAACAGATATTTTACCCCCTCTCTCTTTCTCGCCCTCTTCTGGTTATAAGGTGGGGGACGGGTTGGGGGTGAGAGGGAGAGAGCCTGCGATGGAGTAATACCACCGCCCAGTGGCAGAGAACCACCACTGCAGTTCTTACACAAATCTCCGTCTCTGTAACTCCTCTCCCCGTCTCTGTGACCCCTCCGGCCCCTACATCCATCTCCCCATCCCTGTAACCCCCTCCCCTCCGGTGCCTACACGCCTCTCCCTGTCTTGGTGACCTTCTCTTCTCCCCACTAGCACGTACACCTCCTTTCCTGGCCCTGTGACCACCTTCAATCTCAAAATAGAATAACAGATCCCCAGGATAGTCACAAATTGCTGGAGTAACTCAGCAGGACAAGCAGCATCTCTGGAGGGAAGGAATGGGTGATGTTTTGGCTCCAGACATTTCTTCAGACCCACAAAACAGATCCCCAGGAGTGGATTACAGACTGGGATCTAATCCAATAGTTCCGGAGGGTTTATATAAAAATAACAGATCCCCAGAAGTGGGTTGCGGACTGCGATCTAATTCAAGGGTTATGGGGATTTATGTACAGATTACAGATCCCCAGGCTCGGATCTAGTCCGTTGGTTCGAAGGGGGATTTATATATAGAACGAGACCAAGTGGACCCATTGGGCCCAAATGTCTCCTGCATTGGTGCAGCGCCCCTTCCAACCACCCCTCCCCCTCCCTCTGCCCCCTCACCCCTCCCTCCCCCCACTCCATCCCTCTCAACCCGCCTTATCCTCCCTCCTCCCCCCTTCTATCCCTCCCCCTCCCTCCCTAGGAGATAGATTTAAACTTAAAAATGTGAACAACTTAAAAAATATAACAACGATTTCAATGAAACTTCCTCCATTAGCACCAAAGGGACGATGGCGAGTAAGTTGGGCCTACAATTGTCACGCTATTGTGTACCGTTTTGGCCGGTGTTAGAAAACATTGAAAATATGTGTAGGAGGAGGCCATTCGACTCTTCGAGCCAGCACCGCCATTCATTGCGATCATGGCTGATCTTCCACAATCAGTAACCCATGCCCATATCCCCATATCCCCAGATTCCACGAGCCCCGAGTGTTCTATCTAACTCTCTCTTAAATCCATCCAGTGATTGGCCTCCACTGCCCTCTGTGGCAGAGAATACCAGATTCACAATTCTCTGGATGAAAAAGTTCCTTCTCACCTCAGTTTTAAATGGCCTCCCCTTTATTCTAAGACTGTGGCCCCTGGTTCTGGATTCCCCCAACATTGGGAACATTTTTCCTGCATCGAGCTTATCCAGTCCTTTTATAATTTTATATGTCTCTATAAGATCCCCTCTCATCCTTCTAAACTCCAGTGAATACAAGCCTAGTCTTTTCAATCTTTCCTCATATGACAGTCCCGCCATCCCAGGGATCAATCTGGTGAACCTATGCTGCACTGCCGCAATTACAAGGATGTCCATCCTCAAATTAGGAGACCAAAATTGTACACAATACTCCAGCTGGGGTCTTACAACTGCCCTATACAACTGCAGGAGAACCTCTTTACTCTTATACTGAAATCCTCTCATTATGAAGGCCAACATTTCATTTGCTTTCTTTGCTGCCCGCTGCACCTGCACTCCAACTTTCAGTGACTGGTGTACAGGAACACCTAGGTCTCGCTGCACTTCCCCCTTACCTAACCTGACACCATTGAGATAATAATCTGCCTCCTTGTTTTTGCCGCCAAAGTGGATAACCTCACATTTATCTACATTATACTGCATCTTCCATACATCTGCCCACTCACTCAACCTGTCCAGGTCACCCTGCAACCTCCAAACATCCTCTTCGCAGTTCATACTGCCACCCAGCTTTGTGTCATCTGCAAACTTGCTGGTGTTACTTCTAATTCCTTTATCCAAATCATTAATATATATGAATAGTTGCGGCCCCAACACCGAGCCTTGTGGCACTCCACTCGCCACTGCCTGCCATTTTGAAAAGGACCCGTTTACTCCTACTCTTTGCTTCCTGTCTGCCAACCAAGTTTCTATCCATGTCAACACTCTATCCCGAACACCATGTGCTCTAATTTTAATCACCAATCTCCTGTGTGGGACCTTATCAAAGGCTTTCTCAAAGTCTAGATACACTACATCCACTGGCTCCACTTCATCCATTTTACTTGTCACATCCTCAAAAAATTCCAGAACAACAGTCAAGCATAATTTTTCTTTCATAATTCCATGCTGACTTGGACTTAATCATTTACTGCTATCCAAATGCACTATTATTACCTCTTTAATAATTGACTCCAGCATCTTCCCCACCACCGATGTCAGGCTAACTGGTCTGTAATTCCCCATTTTCTCTCTCGCTCCTTTCTTAAAAAGTGGGATAACATTAGCTATCCTCCAATCCACAGGAACTGATCCCGAATCTATTGAGCATTGGAAAATGATCACCAATGCGTCCATTTCTAGAGCCACCTCCTAAAGTACCCTGGGATGCAGACCATCCCGTCCTGGGGATTTATCAACCTTCAGTCCCATTAGTCTACCCAATACTATTTCTCGCCTAATGCAAATTTCTTTCAGTTCCTCTATGCCCCTAGATCCTCTGTCCTCTAGTATATCTGGGAGATTGTGTCTTCCTTCGTGAAGACAGATCCAAAGTACCTGTTCAACTCTTCTCCCATTTCCTTGTCACCTATAACAATTTCACCTGTGTCTGCCTTCAAGGGGCCCACATTTGTCTTTGCTAATCTTTTTCTCTTAACTTATCTAAAGAAGCTTTTACTGTCCCTCTTTATATTCTTGGCTAGCTTCCCCTCGTACTTCATCTTTTTAGCCATTATTGCCCGTTTTGTTACCTTCTGTTGTCCTATGAGTTTCCCAATCCTCTGGCTTCCTGCTACTCTTTGCTGTGTTATACATCTTTTCTTTTAGCTTTATTCCATCCCTAACTTCCCTTGTCAGCCATGGTTGCCTCCTAATCCCCTTAGAATCTTTCTTCCTCTTTGGAATGAAATGATCCTGTGTCTTCCGGATTATGCCCAGAAATTCCTGCCATTGCTGTTCCACCATCATTCCTGCTAGGATCCCTTTCCAGTCAACATTGGCCAGCTCCTCTCTCATGCCTTCATAGTCCCCTTTGTTCAACTGCAACACTGACACTCCGATTTAACCTTCTCCCTCTCAAATTGCAGATTAAAACTATTCATATTATGATCACTACCTCCAAGCGGCTCCTTTACCTCGAGTTCTGGTTCATTGGACAAATCTGAACAACACCAAATCCAGAATTGCCCTTTCTCTGGTAGGCTGCAGCACAAGCTGCTCTAAGGATCCATGTTGGAGGCACTCGACAAACTCTCCTTCTTGGGGCCCAGAACCAACCTGATTTTCCCAGTCTACCTGCATATTGAAATCCACCATCACCACAGTGGCTTTACCTTTGTCACATGGCAGCTTTAACTCCTGCTGCAACTTACACCCTACACCCGACCTACTATTTGGGGGTCTGTAGACCTTTACAATTCCTCAACTCTATTCACATTGACTCTTCCTCGTCAGTGCCTATGTCACCCCTCACATGGGACTGAATTTCGTCCCTCACCCTAAGAACTACCCCACCTCCTCTGCCCACCTGCCTGTCCTTTCTATAGGATGTATAACCCTGAATATTAAGTTCCCAGGCCCGATCCTCCTGCAGCCACGTCTCTGTAATCCCCACAATGTCATATCAACCAAGCTCATCTACTTTACTTCTTATACTTCGTGCATTCATATACAATACTTTTAATTCCTAACGCATCTCACCTTTCACATCGTTTCCTATTACAATTGGCCATACTCTCCTATCCCTTTGTGAGCTTTCTTTCCCGTTTATTCCGGGGTCGTTAACTATCACTTTACTCTCTTTCCCTTTAACTCCATCCTTGACTATCTCATTTGACAACCCCCACCCCCCCCCCTTCCCCCTATTTAGTTTAAAACCTCACTGGTTTAGTTCAGGAACAAACAAATGAGAATTTTAGTGTATAGATAACAGATCCCCAGGAGTGGGTTACAGGCTGGGATCCAATCCAGGGGTTTGGGGTGTGTATAGTTAGAATAACAGGTGTTGGAGAGTGCGTTACAGTCTTGAATCTGAACTTGGGTTCAGGAGGCTTTATATATGGAATAACACGTCCCCAGGAGTGGGTGACAAACTGGGATGTATTCCAGGGGTTAGGGGAGTTTATATTTACAATAACCGATCCCCGAGAGTGGATTACAGACTGCGATCTAATACAGGGATTTAGGGAGGTTTGTATGTAGAATGTGTAGGAAGGAACTGCAGATGCTGGTTCAAACCAAAGATAGACACAAAATGCTGGAGATACTCAGCAGGACAGGCAACATCTCTGGAGAGAAAGAATGGGTAACGTGTCAGGTCGAGACATTTTTTCAGACTAGCTAGGGAAACTCTTTCTCGCCTTCCGCAGAGACCGTTCCCTCCGTAACTCCCTGGTTAACATCCCTTCTCACCCAAACCAACCCCTCCCCAGGTACCTTCCCCAGCAAAAGATGCAACACCTGTCCCTATACCTCTTCCCTCGACTCTGTCCAGGGACCCCAACAGTCCTTTCAGGTTAGGCAGAAGTTCATTTGCACCTCCTCCAAACTCATCTACTGTGTCCACTGTTCAAGATGTGGACTCTTATACATCGGCAAGACCAAACGCAGACTGGGCAATCATTTCTCTGAACACCTTCGCTCAATCCACCTGAACCTACCTGATCTCCCGGTTACTAAACACTTTAATTCTCTTTCCCACTCCCACACTGACCCTTGTATCGTAGGTCACCTCCATTGTTAGAGTGAGGCTAATCGCAAATTGGAATAACAGCATCTCATATTTCGCTTGGGCAGCTTATGAATATTGGGCAGTGGTATGAATATTGATTTCACTAACTTCAAGTCGCACCAGCTTCTCATTTTCACCCAACAGCTAACATTGGCCAGTTTCCTTTATCATCATTGCTTTATTGCATATCTTTCATTCATTGTTCTTTATCTCTCTACATCATCATCTATAGCTCTCATTTCCCTTTTCCTTAGCTAGTCTGAAGAAAGGTCTCAACACTAAACATCACCCATTCCTTCTCTCCAGAGATGCTGCCTGTACGGTCGAGTTACTCCAGCTTTTTGTGTCTATCTTTGATATGTAGAATAACAAATCTGCGGATATGGGTTACAGGCTGGGATCTAATCCAGAGGTTCTGGCAGTTTATATGGAATAACAGATCTCCAGAAGCATGTTACAGGCTGGGATGTAATCCAATTTGGAAGGGTTTCGAAATGGAATAACAGATCTCTGGTTGTGGATTACAGGCTGGGATCTAATCCAGGGGCTGGGGGGCCGGGGACGTTATATATAGAATAATAGACCTCCAAGAGTGTGTCATAATTCAACAACACATAGATCCAGTTTAGGTTGGACACATTTTACAGACTTTCAATGACTCTGAAACAACAAACGTATATTTGTCCATCCTGAAATAAGTAGACAGTTTGCGATAATTTTATTCAGCAGATAAGACTTTTTTTTATCGTGTATGATGTTGTTGTGTAGAATTGTATTGAAAGTTCACAAGAAATCTCAGCAATGTTAGAGTACTTTTAAGGACTTAATTTGTGGTTCATTTTATGTCCACTCAAGTCCAGTGAAGTGCTCAGAAATATTTAGCGAAGAAGGAAAGAGTGCAGAGATGATTTACAAGAATGTTGCCACGATTAGAAACATAGAAACATACAGAATAGGTGCAGGAGTAGGCCATTCAGCCCTTCGAGCCTGCACCGCCATTCAATATGATCATGGCTGATCATCCAGCTCAGTATCCTGTACCTGCCTTCTCTCCATACCCCCTGATCCCTTTAGCCACAAGGGCCACATCTAACTCCCTCTTAAATATAGCCAATGAACTGGCCTCAACTACCTTCTGTGGCAGAGAATTCCACAGATTCACCACTCTGTGTGAAAAAAAACGTTCTCATCTCGGTCCTAAAAGACTTCCCCCTTATCCTTAAACTGTGACCCCTTGTTCTGGACTTCCCCAACATCGGGAACAATCTTCCTGCATCTAGCCTGTCCAACCCCTTAAGAATTTTGTAAGTTTCTATAAGATCCCCCCTCAATCTTCTAAATTCCAGCGAGTACAAGCCGAGTCTATCCAGTCTTTATTCTAGGGGCCTGAGCTACAAGGAGAGGTTGGGCAGGCTGGGACTTTATTCTTTGGGTGTGGGGTGTGGGTTGAACTTATTTTATTTCAGTTTAAAGATGCAAAGCTGAAACAGACCCTTCGGCCCATCAAGTCCGTGCCGAGTGTGGGACATTGGCACCAGTATTGAGGAAGGAGGGAACTGTTCCGATGGAATGGACTCCACTTGAACCTGTCTGAATCCAGACTCCTGACAAGCGGTATAATCAGGGCCGTAGATATAAACTAAATAGTGGGGGGGGGGTCAACAAATTCAAAGTGTAATGGTGGAGTTAAAGGGAAAGAGAGTGCAGGAAAAGTTACAGAAGTCTCCAGAAATAATAGGATGGAAAGTTTTAGAAGGGATAAGAGAGTAAGGTCAGGTAAAATTGGGACCAGTGTGAGAAGGGAGGTGAATACCAAATTAAAGGTGTTGTATTTGAATGCTCGTGGTATAAGAAATAAAGTGGATGAGCTTGTAGCACAGTTGGAATTTGGTAGGTTATGACGTTGTAGGACTTACTGAGATATAGCTGCAAGAGAATTGGAGCTGGGAGCTGAATATTCAAGGTTGTGCGTCCTATCGGAAAGACAGACAGGTGGGCAGAGGGCGTGGTGTAGCTCTGCTGGTAAGGAATGAAATTTCGTCCTTAGCAAGGGGTGACTTGGATCAGAAGAGGAAAAGTCATTGTGGGTAGAGATGAGAAATCGCAAAGATAAAAAGACCGTGATGGGAGTTATTTACAGGCCAGTGTCAAGACTCATAGAGTGATACAGTGTGGAAACACGCCATTCGGCCCAACTTGCCCACACCGGCTAACATGTCCCAGCTACACTAGTCCCACCTGTCAGCATTTGGTCCATATCCCTACAAACCTGTCATATACATATACCTGTTTAACTGTTTCGTAAATGTTGGGAAAATCACAGCCTCAACGACCTCCTCTGGAAGCTTGCCCAATACACCCACACTTTGTGTGAAAAAGTTATTCCTATTAGATTCCTATTAAATCATTTGCCCTTCCCCTTAAGCCGATGTCCCCTGGTCCTCGATTCCCCCGTGCAGGGAAAGAGACACGACCCCATCGATTCCTCTCATGATTTTGTACACCTCTATATGATTTTGTACACCTCATCCTCCTGCACTCAATGAATAGAGTCCCAGCCTACTCAACTTCTCCCTTTAGCTCACACCCTCCAGTCCTAGCAACATCATTGTGAATCTTTTCTGTACCCTTTCCAGCCTGACAAAATCTTTGCAATATCATGGTGCCCAGAACTGAACACAATACTCTAAATGCAGACTCACCAATGTCTTATACAACTACAACATGACCTCCCAACTTCTATACGCAGTACTCTATATTCTATAATCTGACTGATGAACGCCAATATACTAAAAGTGGAATTCTCTGCCTCAGAAGGCAGTGGAGGCTAATTCTCTGGATGCTTTCAAGAGAGAGTTAGATAGAGTTCTTAATGATAGTGGAGTCAGGGGGTATGGGGAGAACACAGGAACGGGGTATTGATTGTGAATGATCAGTCATGATCACATTGAATGGCGGTGTTGGTTCAAAGGGCCGAATGGCCTCCTTCTGCACCTATTGTCTATTGCCTATAAACCCTTTTTGACCACTTTTTCTACTTGCGACTCAACATTCAAGGAATGATGCACCTGCACTCCTAGATCCCTCTGCTCCACAACACTCCCCAGAGCCCTACCATTCACTCTGCATGTCCTGCCCATGTTAGACTTCCCAACATGCAACACCTCACATTTCTCAATATTAAATTCCATCAACCATCCCTCAGACTACCTGACAATTGATCAAGATTCTGCTGCAATGTTTCACAACCATCTTCACTATCTGTAAAACCAACCACTTTTGTATCATCAGCAAACTTGCTAATCTTCCAGTGTGTGTTCTTATCCAAATCATTGATGTAGATGACAAACAGTAATGGGCCCAGCACCGACCCCTGCAGCACACCACCAGTCACAGGCTTCCAGTCTGAGAAGCAACCTTCCACGATCACCCTCTACTTCCTGCCATGAAGCCAATTTTCTATCCATTCAGCCATCTTTCCTTGGACCCCATGCGATCTAACCTACCAGAGCAGCCTATGATGCGGAACCTTGTTGAAGGCCTTACTGAAATCCATGTGTGCAAAATCTACTGCTCTGCCCTCACCGACCATTTTGGTCACATCATCAAAAAAAACAGACAGTAGCCAGGATATAGGGTACACTATCCTTGACAAGGGAAGTCAAGGATAGTATAAAACTAAAAGAGAAGACATATAACATTGCAAAGATTAGTGGGAAGCCAGAGGATTGGGAAGCTTTTAAAGAACAACATCAGGAGATACAATTGGCATGGAAGAAAGGTAATGCTACCGTGATCGTGGGAGATAGAGATATGCAGGGAGACTGGGAAAATCAGGTTGGTTCTGGACCCCAAGAAAGGGAATTGTTCGACTGCCTCTGAGAACACTGTTTCTTAGAGCAGCTTGTAATGGAGCCTACCAGGGAAAATGCAATTCTGGATTTAGTGTTTTGTAATGAACCATATTTGAGAAGTCAGTGTAAAGAACCAGTATGAGGTAGTGATCACAATATGATGAATGAATGAATGAATGAATGAATGAATGAATGAATGAATGAATGAATGAATGAAAGACAAAATACAAAGGTAAGCTTGCTAATATAAAAAAGGAGAGCAAGGGTTTCTTCATTTATATAAAGCGCAACAAAGAGCCAAGAGTGGACGTTGGACCGCTAGAGAATGATGCAGGATAAGTGATAATGGGGAATAAATAAATGGCAGAGGAGTTGATTAACTTTTGTGCATCAGTCTTCACAGTGGAAGACACCAGTAACGTCGGAAATTCAAGAGTCAGGGGGTGGAAGTTAGTGGAGTGGCGATTACTAAGGAGAAAGTGCTTGGGAAGCTGAAAGGGTTGAAGGTGGATAAGTCACCTGGGTCAGAAAGAGGTGGCTTTGGAGATTGTGGAGGCATTAATTGTGATATTTCAAGAATCACTAGTGTCAGGAATTGTTTCAGACCATTGAAAAATGTACAATGTTATCCCACTGTACAAGAAGGGAGCAAAGCAGAATAGTGGAAATGATAGGCCAGTTAGTCTGACTTCAGTGGTTGGTGAGATTTTAGAGTCCATTATAACGGATGAGGTTACGGATTACATAGAAGTTTATGATAAAAATAGGGCAAAGGCAGCATGGTTTTGTGAAGGGGAGATCTTGCCTCACAAATCTGCTGGAATTCTTTGAAGAAGTAACAAGCAGGACAGACAATGGAGAGTCAGTGGATGTTGCTTACCTAGATTTTCAGAAAGTGTCACATATGTGGCTAGTAAGGAAGGTGAGAACCCATGGTATCAAAGGGCAGATACGAGCATGGATAGCAGGTTGGCTGGATAGCAGAAGGCAAAGTGTGGCAATAAACGTGGGTGTAGTGTATTTAGACTTTCAGAAAGCATTTGATAAGGTCCCGCACGGGAGATTGGTGACTAAAATTCGAGTACATGGTATTGGGGTAGGGTGCTGACATGGATAGTAAATTGGTTGGCAGACAGGAAGCAAAGAGTAGGAGTAAACGGGTCCTTTTCAGAATGGCATGCAGTGGCGAGTGGAGTGCCGCAAGGCTCGGTGTTGGGGCCGCAACTTTTTACCATATATATTAATGATTTGGAAGAGGGAATTAGAAGCAACACCAGCAAGTTTGTGGATGACACAAATCTGAGTGGCAGTGTAAACTGGGAAGAGGATGTTAGGAGGTTGCAGGGTGACCTGGACAGGTTGAGTGAGTGGGCAGATGCGTAGCAGATGCAGTATAATATAGATAAATGTGAGGTTATCCACATTGGTGGCAAAAACAAGGAGGCAGATTATTATCTCAATGGAGTTAGGTTAGGTAAGGAAGAGGTGCAGCGAGACCTGTGTGTCCTTGTACACCAGTCACTGAAAGTTGGCGTGCAGGTGCAGCAGGCAGTGAAGAAAGCTAATGGAATGTTGGCCTTCATAACAAGAGGACTTCAGTATAGGAGTAAAGAGGTTCTTCTGCAGTTGTGTTGGGCCCTGGTAAGACCACATCTGGAGTATTATGTACAGTTTTGATCTCCTAACTTGAGGAAGGACATCCTTGTAATTGAGGCAGTGCAGCGTAGGTTCACGAGATTGATCCCTGGGATGGCGGGACTGACATATGAGGAAAGATTGAAAAGACTGGGTTTGTATTCACTGGGGTTTAGAAGGATGAGAGGGGATCTTATAGAAACATATAAAATTATAAAAGGACTGGAGAAGCTAGATGCAGGAAAAATGTTCCCAATGTTGGGCGAGTCCAGAACCAAGGGCCACAGTCTTAGAATAAAGGGGAGGCCATTTAAAACTGAGGTGAGAAAAAACGTTTTCACCCAGAGAGTTGCGAATCTGTGTCATTCTCTGCCACAGAGGGCAGTGGAGGCCAAATCACTGGATGGATTTAAGAAAGGGTTAGATAGAGCTCTAGGGGCTAGTGGAATCAAGGGATATGGGGAGAAGGCAGGCACGGGTTATTGATTGGGCATGATCAGCCATGACCACAATGAATGGCGGTGCTGGCTCGAAGGGCCAAACGGCCTCCTCCTGCACCTATTTTCTATGTTTCTAAAAGGGGCTTTTTCTGGTTGGCTGCCAGTGATTAGAGGAGTTCTGCAGGGGGTCGCTGCTGGGGCCGCTACTCTTCACATTGTATCGTAATAATTTGGATGAGGGGATTGAAGGCTTTGTGGCCAAGTTTGCAGCTGGTACAAAAATAAGTGGAGGGGCAGATAGTGTAGAGAAAGCAGGGACTCTGCAGAAAGACTTGGACATGTTGGGAGAGTGGGCAGAGAAGTGACAGATGGAATGTAGTGCAGCAAAGTGTGGAGTCATGCAGTTTGGTAGGAGGAATAACGGCATAGGTTATTTTCTAAGACAAATGCAATGTTAGTATTTATTTCAAGAGGGTTAGAATCTAAAATCTGGGATTTAATGCTGAGGCTTTATAAGGTGCTGGTCAGACCACATTTGTGTATTGTGAACAATTTTGGGCATCATATCTGAGGAAGGATGTACGGGAGAGCATCTAAAAGAAGAACGATCCCAGGAATGAGTCCCGCCATCCCGGGAATTAACCTGGTGAACGTGCGCTGAACTCCTTCAATAGCAATAATGTCCTTCCTCAAATTAGGAGACCAAAATTGCACACAATACTCCAGGCATGGTCTCACCAGGGCCCTGCACAACTGCAGTAGGATCTCCTTGCTCCTCAACTCAAATCCTCTCGCAATGAACGCCAACGTGCCATTGGCTTTCTTCACTGCCTGCTGTACCTGCATGCTTACTTTCAGTGACTGATGTATAAGCACTTCCAGGTGTCGTTGCTCCTCTCCTTCTCCTAATCTGACACCATTCAGATAATAATCTGCCTTCCTGTTCTTCCCACCACAGTGAATAACCTCACATTTATCCTCACATTATACCGCATCTGCCATGCATCCGTCCACTCTCCCAACCTATCCAAGGCACCGTGCTACTTCATAGCATCCTCCTTGCAGCTCACTCTTCCTCCCAGCTTTGTCTCATCCGCAAACTTGGAGATGTTACATTTAATTCCCTCGTCTAAATCTTTATATTGTAAATAATTGGGGTCCCAGCACCGAGCTTTGCAGCACCCCACGAGTCACTGCCTGCCATTCTGAAAAGGACCTGTTAATTCCTGTACTTTGCTTCCTGTCTGACAACCAGTTCTCTATCCGTGTCAATATTCTATCCCCAATACATTCCTCTAATTCTGCACACTAATCTCTTGTGTGGGACCTTGTTAAAGGCTTTTTGAAAGTCCAGATACACCACATCCACTGGCTCTCCCTAATGCAGTCTACTTGTTGCATCCTCAAAAAATTGCAGAAGATAGTTCAGTCATGATTGAATGGTGGAGTAGACTTGATGGGCCGAATGGCCTCATTCTGCTCCAATCACTTATGACCTAAGTTGGACGATTGGCCAGTTTCCACGCTGTATCACTCTACGACTCCATGCGATGTGAGTCAATACACATCCCAGCCCCCCTGCTTCACTAGATTAAACCTTCCCAGTTGCAGCAAAGCTATCAGAGAAGTTCACTTTTCTCTTTCGATTACCCCAACCTCCTCTGCCACCTTAATAAACGTGTTTCTCTTTTTCTCAGATCTGATCAAGTCCAGACATATCCACCGACATATACATATCAGCCATTTCTCTTTCCACAGATGCTGCCTGACCTGCTGAGATTTCCAGCATGGAGAAACATAGAAAAATAAAAATAGGTGCAGGAAGACCCGATTTGGCCCTTCAAACCAGCTGAAACCACCATTCCTTGTGATCATGGCTGATCATTCACAATCTGTAACCCGTGCCTGCTTTCAGCCTCCACTGCGTTCTGTGGCAGAGAATTCCACAAATTCACAATTCTCATCTCAGTTTTAAATGGCCTCCCCTTTATTCTTAGACTGTGGCCCCTGGTTCTAGACTCACCCAACATTGGGACCATTTATCCTGCATCTAGCATGTCCAGTCCTTATATAATTTTTGCCGTTTCTATAAGATCCCTGCAAATCCTTCTAAATTCCAGTGAATACAAGCCCAGTCTTTCCAATCTTTCCTCATATGACAGTCCCGCCATCCCGGGAATTAACCTCGAGAACCTATGCTGCACTGCCACTATAGCAAAGATGTCCTTCCTCAAATGAGGAGACCAAAACTGCACACAATACTCCAGATGTGGTCTCACCAGGGCCCTGTACAACTGCAGAAGGACCTTTTTACTCCTATACTCATATCCTCTCGTTAGCTTTCTTCACTGCCTGCTACACCTGCACGCTTATTATCAGTGACTGGTGTACAAGGACACTCAGGTCTCGTTGCACTTCCACTTTACCTAACCGAACACCATTGAGATAATAAGCTGCTTCCTTGTTCTTGCCGCCAAAGTGGATAACCTCACATTTATCTACATTATACTGCTTCTGCCATGCATTTGCACACTCACTCAACCTGTCCAAGTCACCCTGCAAACTCGTGGCGTCCTCTTCGCAGTTCACACTGCCACCCAGCTATGCGTCATCTGCAAATTTGCTAGCGTTACTTTTAATTCCATCGTCTAAATCATTAAAATATATTGTAAATAGTGAGGGCCCCATCACCAAGCCTTGCAGCACTTCACTCGCCATTCTGACAGGGATCCATTTATTCCTACTCTTTGCTTCCTGTCTGCCAACCAATTCTCTATCCATGTCAATACCCTGCCCACAATACCATGTGCTCTAATTTTGCCCACTAATCGCCTGTGTGGGACTTTATCAAAGTCTTTCTGAAAGTCCAGACATATAACATCCACTGGCTCTCCTTCATCCATTTTACTTGTCACATCTTCAAAAAATTCCAGATTTCTCCTTCATAAATCCATGCTGACTTCAACCAATCCTTTTACTGCAATCCAAATGCACCGTTATTACTTCTTTAATAATTGACTCCAGCATCTTCCCCAGCACCGATGTCAGGCTAACTGGTCTATAATTCCCTGTTTTCTCTCTGGCTCCTTTCTTGAAAAGTGGCATAACATTAGCTATCCTCCAATCCACTGGAACTGATCCTGAATTTCTAGAACATTGGAAAATGATCACCAATGCGTCCACGATTTCCAGAGCCACCTCCCCGAATACCCTGGGATGCATACCATCAGGCCCTGGGGATTTATCAGCCTTCAGTCCCATCAGTCTATCCCTATACGATTTCTCGCCTAATTCAAATTTCTTTCAGGTCCTCTGCCCCCCTACATCCTCTGTCCTCTAGTACATCTGGGAGATTGGTTCCGTCTTCCTTCGTGAAGATGGAACCAAAGTACCTGTTGAACTCTTCTGCCATTTCCTTGTCCCAATAATAATTGCACATGTTTCTGCCTTCAAGGGACCCACGTTTGTCTTTACTAATCTTTTTTGCTTAACATACCGAAATAAGCGTTTACTCTCCTTTATATTCTTGGCAAGCTTACCCTCGTACTTCATCTTTTCAGCCCGTATTGCCCTTTTTGTTACCTTCTGTTGTCCTTTGAAAGTTCACTAATCATAGAAACATAGAAATTAGGTGCAGGAGGCGGCCATTTGGCCCTTCGAACCAGCACCGCCATTCATTGTGATCATGGCTGATCATTCACATTTAGGAACCTGTGCCCAACTTCTCCTCATATCCCTTGATTCCGCTAGCCCCTAGAGCTCTATCTATCTCTTTCTTAAATTCATCCAGTGATTTGGCCTCCCCTGCCCTCTGTGGCAGAGAATTCCACAAATTCACAACTCTCTGGGTGAAAACGTTCCTGCTCACCTCAGTTTTAAATGGCCTCCCCTTTAACCTAAGACTGTGGCCCCTGGTTCTGGACTCGCCCAACATTGGGAACATTTTTCCTGCAAAAAATCCTCTAGCTTCCCACTGCTGTTAAAATGTTATACACCTTATATGTTAAAATGAAATTATCCTGCATCTTCTGGATTATGTGCAGAAATTCCTGTCATTGCTGTTTCACCAGCATTCCTGCTAGGATTCTTTTCCAGTTGACCTTCGCCAGCTCCTCTCTCGTGCCTTCATAGTCCCCTTTGTTCAACTGCAACACTGACACTTCTGATTTAACCTTCTCCCTCTCAAATTGCAGATTAAAACTAATCATAGTATGATCACTACCTCCTAGTGATTCGTTTACCTTGAGTTCCCTTATTAAACCTGGTCCATTGGACAACACTAAATCCAGAATTGCATCTTCTCTGGTTGGCTCCAGCACAAGCTGCTCTAATAATCCACCCTTCAAACTCCCTTTCTTGGGGTTCAGTACCAATCTGATTTTCCCAGTCTACCTGCATATTGAAATCTCCCATAACAGTAGCAGCATTACCTTTGTTGCATGCCAATTCTAACTACTGCTTCAACTTGCACTCTATCTCCAGGCTACTGTTTTGGGGGCCTGTAGATAACTCCCATTAGTGTCTTCTTACCTTAACAATTCCTCAATTCCATCCACAGCGAGTCTTCATCACCAGTCCCTGTCACCCCTCGAAAGGGTCCGATATTCCTTCATTCCATTCCTTCTTATCAAAATCAAGGTCCTGGCACTGGTCCCCAAGAACATAGAACATTATTGTGTGTAGCGTTGGTTGCCCCATTACTGGAAGAATGTGAGGCTTTCGAGAGGGCGTATAGGAGATTTCTCAGAACGCTGAAGAAAGCTAATGGCATGTTGGCCTTCATAACGAGAGGATTGCAGTATAGGAGTAAACAGGTTCTTCTGCAGATGTATAGGGCCTTGGTAATAGACAATAGACAATAGGTGCAGGAGTAGGCCATTCAGCCCTTCGAGCCAGCACCACCATTCACTGCGATCATGGCTGATCACTCTCAATCAGTACCCCGTTCCTGCCTTCTCCCCATACCCCCTCACTCCGCTATCCTTAAGAGCTCTATCCAGCTCTCTCTTGAAAGCATCCAACGAACTGGCCTCCACTGTCTTCTGAGGCAGAGAATTCCACACCTTCACCACTCTCTGACTGAAAAAGTTCTTCTTCATCTCCGTTCTAAATGGCCTACCCCTTATTCTTAAACTGTTGCCCCTTGTTCTGGACTCCCCCAACATTGGGAACATGTTTCCTGCCTCTAATGTGTCCAATCCCCTAATTATCTTATATGTTTCAATAAGATCCCCCCTCATCCTTCTAAATTCCAGTGTGTACAAGCCTAATTGCTCCAGCCTTTCAACATACGACAGTCCCGCCATTCCGGGAATTAACCTAGTGAACCTACGCTGCACGCCCTCAATAGCAATTAGGCTATGGGAATCAGGCTTATAAGACCACATCTGGAGTATTGTGTACAGATTTGGTCTCCTAATTTGAGGAAGGACATCCTTGTAATTGAGGCAGTTCAGCGTAGGTTCACGAGATTGATCCCTGGGATGGTGGGACTGTCATATGAGGAAAGATTGAAAAGACTAGGCTTGTATTCACTGGGGTTTATAAGGATGAGAGGGGATCTTATAGAGACGGATAAAATTATAAAAGGACTGGACAAGCTAGATGCAGGAAAAAGGTTCCCAATGTTGGGCGAGTCCAGAACCAGGGGCCACAGTCTTAGAATAAAGGGGAGGCCATTTAAAACTGAGGTGAGAAGGAACTTTTTCACCCGCAGAGCTTTGAATTTGTGGAATTCTCTGCCACAGAAGGCAGTGGATGCCAAATAACTGGATGGATTTAAGAGATAGTTGGATAGAGCTCTAGGGGCTAGTGGAATCAAGGGATATGGGGAGAAGACAGGCACGGGTTATTGATTGTGGATGATGAGCCATGATCACAATGATTGGTGGTGCTGGCTTGAAGGGCCAAACGGCCTCCTCCTGCACCTATTTTCTATGTTTCTAAGTTTCTATGCTGCCTGGATTAGAAGGTACGAGCTATAAGGACTTCACTTTAGTCTTTAGATACAGCCTGGAAACAAGCCCATCAGCCCACTGAGTCTGCGCCAACCAGCAATCCCCATACATGCCAATTAACCTACAAACCCGAATGTCTTTGGAGTGTGGGAGGAAATCGGAGAACCCAGAGAAAAAAAACCACACGGTCCCAGGGAGAACATACAAATTCCATACTGACAGCACCTGTACACATGATTGAATCCGGGTTTCTGGCGCTGTAAAGCAGCAACTCTACTGTTGCGCCACTGTGCGGCCCGAGCGATAAGGATAATTTTGATAGACTCGGATGGTTATCTCTGAAACATTGAAGGTTGAGAAGAGACCTGATGGATGTATACTGAATTTTGACAAACACAGATGGGGTAGACAATCTCCCCCCTCCCAAAGACTAGAGGGCAAAGCTCTTGGGTGGGTGTGGCAAAGCTTAAAGGAGATGTGCACTGTTCTATGTTCTATCCAGCTTCTCCTTATAATCCAGACCTTCAATGCATGGTAACATCCTGGTGCATCCTGTTCTTCATAACATCCCTTCTAAAGCATTTCGAGCATATCTGCACATAATACTCCAAATGTGGTCTCACCAGCATCTTATACAGCTGCACGGCAACATCCCAAAACCTATACTCAAATCACCGGCCAATGAAAGCAAGCATGCCAAACGGCATCTCCACCACCCTGTCTACCTGTTTCGTCTTTTTCAGGGAGCTATCTACCTGCGCACCAGGTCTCTCTGTTCCACTATGCTCTCCTGGCCTCATCCATTCACTGTGTCAATCCTGCCCTGATTTGACATTAAAGTCCAATGCCTCACACTTGTTTTTTAATTCCATCTGGCCCTCCACTTGTCCTCTTCCAGAGGTGATCCACATCCTTTTGTAAACTCACTAGCTTTCCTCACTGTCCTTGCAGTATCCCAATGATCACAGTGGAAAGATTGGCATTCTCTCTGGTTCTGCCGTTGTGTAGGAAATGTGTGCCTGGGACTCAGGCTCAGTGTGGGACTGAATATCTCAGCTCTCTGAACCTGGAACTGATGAGTTGCCGCGTCTCCGTGCTCTGCAACGTACCACGTGTGTGAGAGATGGAGCGACTGCTCTGTTCCTTGCGCATTGGGAGGGGGGAAGATCAGAGTTGATTGAAGTCTTTCCCTGTGGGAAGAAAAAGGAAACAGGATCATCGAGGGAGAGGTCAAAGGGCACGTGCGTGTGTGAAGCGGGCGGGACGGCGGGTGCTGCACATAATCCATATTCAAGCATCTATCGAAAAGTCTGTTGAAAACTACTATCCTACCTGCCTCAACTACCACCCGGCAGCGCGTTGCAATTACCCACCGCGTCTGCAAAATAAATCTGTTCCCGCAACTGTCCTTTAAACATAGCACCTCTCACCTGAAAGCTATGCTCTGTAATAATATTGCCACCCAGGGTAAAAGGTACTGACTGACAACCCCTACCGTGCCTCACAATATTACAAACTGCTATCAAGTCTCCCCGCAACCTCCGGTGTTCCAGAGAAAACAATTGAAGTTTGTCCAACCTCCCCACGTATCTAATGCCCCCCTAATCCTGGCAACATTGCGATAAACCTCCTCTGGATCCTCTGCAAAGCCTCCACGTCCTGTTGATATTCCACACTCGCCTCTCCCGCGGGACTCAACGCTCAACCGGAGCCGAGCAATCGCTGTTTTTAACATGTGTCCCCACCCTCTTTGTAAAACCGCCCCCATCCGGCTGTGTCCACCGCCCACTGTCCAGTGACAACAGACTGGAACTACAGCAGGTACTTCTCCTCCTGGTGTGGGAAGAGGAAGCAGCAATGATTGTCACCGGCAGCTCCCTCCCAGTCCGCCCCCTCTCCCTGCCCACACCCATCCCTCTGTGTTCCTGGCTCAGTCGCTGCTGCACTCCGCCTCTTCCCCCTGCCCCGTGTCCGATTCAATGGCGATCTCTGAGCCCGACTGCGAAGCCGCTGCTGGACGGGAGCTGCTGCCAGCGCCCTTTCCCCGTGCCCGGAGCTCTCGGTTGGCGGCTGCTTGAAACCCGCTCGCAGCCCATCCAGCTCTCCGCGGGAACTTTGTGCAAGAAAGAACTGCAGATGCTGGTTTACACCGAAGATAGACACAAAATGCTGGAGTAATTACACGGGTCATGCAGCATCACTGGAGAAATGAAATAGGTGACGTTGAAATAGGGTCGAGACCCTTCTTCCAGACTCAGCATTTTCTTTTGTGTGGTTAGAGTAGGTAAGGGGAGTGGGCACGTTGAGACGGTTGAGGATAGAAATAAAAAGGTCTCAAGAGGGGAGATAGATTCTTGATCAGTACAAGCAGAAACATAGAAAATAGGTGCAGGAGTAGGCCATTCGGCCCATCGACCCAGCACCACCATTCAATATGATCATGGCTGATCATCCAAAATTCGTAACCCATTCCTGCTTTTTCCCCATATCCCTTGATTCCGTTAGTGATAGGAGCTGAATCTAACTCTTCAAAACGTCCAGTGAATTGGTCTCCACTGTCTTCTGTGGCAGAGAACTCCACAGATTCACAACTCTCTGGGTGAAAACGTTGTTCATCATCTCAGTCCTAAATGGCCTACCCCTTATTCTTAAACTGTGGCCCCTGGTTCTGAACTCCCCCAACATTGAGAACATGTTTCCTGCCTCTAACGTGTCCAACCCCTTAATAATCTTGTATGTTTCAATAAGATCTCCTCTCATCCTTCTAATGTATACAAGCCGAGTCACTCCAGTCATTCAACATTCGACAGTCCCGCCATTCCGTGAATTAACCTAGTAAACCTTCGCTGCGCGCCCTCAATAGCAAGAATATCCTTCCTCAAATTTGGAGACCAAAACTGCACACAATACTCCAGGTGCGGTCTCACTAGGGCCCTGTAAAACTGCAGAACAGGGCCATCTTAACGCATGGGCCTGATGGGCACTTGCCCGGGGCCCCACGAGCATAGGGGGCCCATGCTGATCTGTGTATGTTAAGTGACTTGCAATAAATAAAATACTACTTTAAAAATGTAGGTTCAATAAGTGCTTTTTTCGCAACATTTTCGGTCCCTAAGTGCTTCTCACAGCGATCTGTAAGTGCTTTTCACAACAATGTAGCGCCCTAAGTCCATCGCTAAGTGCTTTTCGTTAAGTGCTTTTCGCCGGCACGACAGCGGGGGGGGGGGGGCTGGTAGGGAAAGGGGGGTGGGGGAGATTAACGGTAGGGGCCCCAGTACACTGCTTTGCCCGGGGGCCCATAATGCTGTAAAATGGCCCTGCTGCAGAAGGACCTCTTTGCTCCTATACTCAACTCCTCTTGTTATGAAGGCCAACATTCCATTTGCTTTCTTCACTGCCTGCTGCACCTGCATGCTTCCTTTCAGTGACTGATGCACGAGGACACCCAGATCTCATTGTATGTCCCATTTTCCTAACTTGACACCATTCAGATAATAATCTGCCTTCCTATTCTCACCACCAAAGTGGATAACCTCACACTTATCCACGTTAAACTGCATCTGCCATGCATCCGCCCACTCACACAATCTGTCCAAGTCACCCTGCAACCTCATAGCATCTTCCTCACAGTTCACACTGCCACCCAGTTTTGTGTCATCTGCAAATTTGCTAAAGTTACTTTTAATCCCTTCATCCAAGTCATTAATGTATATTGTGAATAGCTGCGGTCCCAGCACCGAGCCTTGCGGTACCCCACTAGTCACTGCCTGCCATACTGAAAGGGACCCATTTATCCCCACTCTTTGCTTTCTGTCTGCCAGCGAGTTTTCTATCCATGTCAGTACCCTATTCCCAATACCATGTGCTCTAATGTTGCCCACTAATCCCCTATGTGGGACCTTGTCAAAGGCTTTCTGAAAGATAAGGTACAGTACATCCACCGGCTCTCCCCTGTCCATTTTCCTAGTTACATCCTCAAACAATTCCAGAAGATTAGTCAAGCATGATTTCCCCTTCGTAAATCCATGCTGACTCGGAATGATTCTGTTACTACTATCCAATTCCTTAAGAATTTTATGTTTTTATAAGATTCCCTCTCATCCTTCTAAACTACAGTGAATACAAACCCAGTTGACCCATGCTTTCATCATATGTCAGTCCTGCCATCCCGGTAATTAAACTGGTGAACCTACGCTGCACTCCCTCAATGGCAAGATTGTCCTTCCTCAAATTAGGAGACAAAAACTGCACACAATATTCCAGGTGCAGAATCACCAGGGCCCTGCAGTAGAACCTCCTTGCTCCTAAACTCAAATCCTCTCACAATGAAGGCCAACATGCCATTAGCTTTATTCAAAGCCTGCTGTAACTGCATGCTTACTGTGTGTTGGAAAAAACTGCAGATGCTGGTTTAAATCAAAGGTAGACACAAAATGCTGGAGTAACTCAGTGGGACAGGCAGCATCTCTGGGGAGAAGGAATGGGTGATGTTTTGGGTCGAGACTCTTCTTCAGACTGATGTCAGGGGAGTTGTCGGTACAGAGATAGAACGTAGTCAGAGACAATAAGACTGGTGGGAGAACGGTGACTGATGTACAAGTGTTAAATCAAATTCTTTACCTTCAGTCTGAATAATCACACGTGATACTGGATTAGCACATCAGATTTATTCCACCATGGGGTTCTTCCCGAGAAGATCTGCAGACACAACACTAGTGTCTGAAGAGACCTCAACTCAGGGCAGGGGAAGAACAACTTCTCCACGATTGTTTACTTTTTTATACAGAAAAAGAGAGGTGTGACAAAAAGAAATCAAGGACCAATTACACATCTAATACAATGACCAATTACACATCTAATACAATTTCCATGGTTACAGAGAAGACAAAATCATTGATACAGGTCACATGCTCAAAAACCAAACCATTAATATAAGTCACATGTATTTAGAGAAACGCATCAATTTTACCTAGCGTGGATTCAAACTTTTCCTACTTTCACACGCACCCAAATAAGGAGTTGCTAATAAGAAAGAAACTTTCTTATCTCTATAGACGAGCAATCTCACAGCTGCATGACCTTGCTTTACTGTTTCAATACACAGTACTCGCAGTCAGACAGAGTGGGAGAGGACAATAGCCCATCTCTTCTGTACACTCCTTATCACTCGTAAAGGGACAAACACATTCTGTTCCCAAGGATAACATTTCTGCCACAAGCATCCATCTTACTGCTTTCCACTAAAATAAGCATCCATTTTATATTAGCTAAAACAACAAAAGAAACCATATTTACTACAACAAAATATAATATCTCTAATTGACTATACCAGCTAATAGCATAGATTCTCATTCCCTCCTTTTATCATTTTATGATAACTGTCAAAGCTTAAAACAATAAATCACCTTAAACACTTCAAGAGTAAAACAACGCCTTCATATTACCTCAGGTGGATAGAAAACAAACTAAGTACAACCAACCCTCTAAATATAATCAAATCAAACTTCTAGTCAAATCAAACTTCTAAATATAATCAAATCAAACTTCAACTTCTAATCAAATCAAACTTCAACTTCTAATCAAATCAAACTTCAAAAATTCAACTTCTAATCAAATCAAACTTCAACTTCTAATCAAATCAAACTTCAAACTTCTAATCAAATCAACTTCAAACTTCAACTTCTAATCAAATCAACTTCAAACTTCAACTTCTAATCAAATCAAACTTCAAACTTCAACTTCTAATCAAATCAACTTCAAACTTCAACTTCTAATCAAACTAAAAAGGAAACTACATCAATACCGGACCACCATTAACACTTCTAAACAATGACCCCTGACACCAGAAAACTGCTCCCTGCCAGAATATCTCTTACATGAACTGCTTCTTGCCTACATCACCTTAACCCTTTTAGTTTCAAAACTCCACACATGCATCATTCTTCTGGTATAGCCCTCCAAAGGGTGCATATCCTATTACACCTATTCTATTATGTTGCTCATCATCAAAACCACTTCATCTTCCCCTTCACTCTTACCTCCTAATCTAATAATCTTCCTAGTCGTTCAAAACTCTTCCTTCACACTATCAACATCCTCAGCCTCCTTATCATATAATTCAGTTTGTCTTACCACTAACATTCTTGAAGTACCAATACACTCTAACACCATCTCCATTCTTCTCAATACGCATTTCAGAATAGCCAACCTGACAAAAATACAAACAATTAAAATTCCCATATGCAATGTTATATTAATCAACTTGCCCGACCAGCCCCCGAAATCCTAATCACCCCAACTATTCGACTCCTTCATGTTATCCATTTACTCTCTTATCTTGTAATAAAACTAGTAATATTCTCTGTCTGATCCCTAACTCCCATCATACAACTACCTTTTACTATAGCACAGACACATCCTTCCAGAGCCAACAAATAATCTAGGGCATATCTGTTCTGCATAATAAAGAGCCTAAGTTCAGTAAGTCCCTGGGTAATCATGTCGAGGGCCCCCGTGGTTGCATTACCCAAGATAGTGAGACCACAAATGAGTAATTACGATTATTGGCAGCCAAATAACCTCCAGTGAAGCCTAGACTAAAGAAGCTCGCCCATCCCTATCCCACAGAGCTCCCATGTGTTCCTAGAGATGTGGGATCTTTCCACTTTGAACAAAATTCTTTTGAAACAGCTTTAGTCACCAACCTTTGACGAGAGACCCACTGGGAGGGACAGGTTATTGTCATAGGAATCAGGGTTCCTATTGCCACCTCGGGACTGGTGGATTCAGGACATTAGTGGCTGAACCATTAAAGAAAAAGAAAAGGTTTTTTATCCGTTAAAAACAAAGTGCCATGACATATCGAATACATGTTTAACTCACCTCCCTCTATCAAGATCCTAAACTGCTCAGAGAACCATTGTGCATCTCTGCCACCTCTTTCTTTCATCATCTGGGTAAAAGGGAACGTATATACGTCCTGTGAATGTGAATTATCCTTTGGTAACGGAAGACCAATAGCAGGCGGGGCAGTAAAGGGTTCATAAATAAGGTGGGTTTAGACGCCTTTATTTTTGCTTTCTCCCTCCAATTATCACATATAAGGTACTTTAGGGGGTCCCATTCTGGTCATGCTGAATAATGCCTGTACTGAGGTCATGGGTGGGTAGCAAACAACTGATTGTGGGGAGTACATAGGTGAGTGAGCTCGGAGAAATAAGTTACCTCTTGGGACTTCTCCCAGAAACTTGAGATCACGTTTACATCTCTGTCGTGGAGAGACCAGACATAGTTCTGTGAGAATCCAACCTACCTCACTTCGACATACATCATCAATTTTTACATTTAGTCCAATAACAAGGTAACATTTTATGATGACAGTCCTTCAACAGTCACGAAAAGTGAAGATGCCTCAAAAGTCCAATACAGCCCTTCAGTCGGCTGACGTTCCATTTTCCAAATCCCTCCGGGTTATCATCATCGCATTAGAGTACATCTCCTTGGCACAGGTGGTGATCGTGGTTAGGTTGGTTCGGCCTGCACTTCTTTCCTCCATCATACCTGGAATCTGCAAGGCTTTAAGACAGATGATCACCAGGGGCATTTTCATTATACGTTAACCTCGTGTACTCCGAGGAGAGATTTCAGCACGTAGTCTCCTGGTATTATGGACTCGTCCCCTTATGTAACTGGTAGTGGCTTCGGTGCCTCTTGTACCTGGGAATGCAGGACTGGTAAAGCAGGGGTTAATTGCTGTGCATAAATAATTAATTCATCGCTGAGGGCGTGTGGGTCAGAATAACTTCCACACACTTAATCATAATGTGCCCCTGACAACTCTATAAGATCTACTTATATACACTCAAAGGGTCAATAGACAATAGGTGCAGGAGTAGGCCACTCGGCCCTTCGAGCCAGCACCGCCATTCAATGTGATCATGGCTGATCATTCAAAATCAGTACCCCGTTCCTGCCTCTAACGTGTTCAATCCCTTAATAATCCTATGTTTCAATAAGATCCCCTCTCATTCTTCTAAATTCCAGCGTATACAAGCCCAGTCACTCCAGTCTTTCAACATACAACAGTCCCGCCATTCCGGGAATTAACCTCGTAAACTTACGCTGCACGCCCTCAATAGCAAGAATATCCTTCCTCAAATTCGGAGACCAAAACTGCACATAATACTCCAGGTGTGGTCTCTCTCCAGGTGCAGTTCTCCAACTGCAGAAGGACCTCTTTGCTCCTATACTCAACTCCTCTTGTTATGATGGCCAACATTCCATTGGCTTTCTTCACTACCTGCTGTACCTGCATACTTCCTTTCAGTGACGGATGGTCAGTCCAATATGAGTGTCATTCCCTTTGTCTTTCCGGGATTATTTCATCTGCAAATTTCAAAATCTGAAGCTTGTTTTAACGCCTCCTGGTGAATTTTCGGATGCAACCAGATTTCCTTTGCCATCCTGACCATACCCTCCTTACTAGCATGCGTAAGGAAGTGTATATAATTGAAAGGAACGGGCAGAAAAACATCAGGTACACAAATTTGCCCAAGAGGGGTAAGCCAGAGCCCAGTCAAGGAGTCAATGGCACAATCCTCTCATTTCCAAGATCACGTTGCCCAGCAGAGGCATCCCCCTGCATTAACCCTACATCACCCATGTCTGGCAAGGCCGTTCTGCCCATTAGAATCTTTGGTTCTGTGGGGACCATAGTGCAGGATTCGCAAGCTACGGTGCGGGCAGTGATGTCAGCAAAGGGCATTTCCCTGGCAATTTTAGTCGCGGCCACCCGGATGGGCATTGCACTTGATAATGGCCAGTTGTTTTGGGAGAGCTGGGGCTTGCAATAGGTTGATCACATAAAGCTGAAAATGGGCAATCTTATAAGGAACATCCAATGTCTGGTGCAGTGACTAGCACTGTTTTAGATTGCAGCACACTTCTTCTTGTTGGGGTGAGAGAGTGAATTGCTGCGGTGCCTTGGCGGAGGCAAGGGTGACAGTAATTTAATGTACACTGCCACGTTGGGGATCCACTCCGGCAGAAATTCACCAAGCCCAGAAAAACCCCTCATCCGTCTAGGGGTGGTCGGGCTGGTATGGTTCCCAAAGGGTTCTCCATCGTACCCCCTCGGTTGGATTCAGGATAGCGGACGTTAGGGTGAACACATCTCTTGCGACTGTTTCATACATGGTTAATGTTGATCTTATACAATTCACAAATCCAAACACAGTCTGGACCATTCCTAGAAATGTTCATCATTTCCTGCAACTTCCATGGGGTGTATACATGCATCACAGCCTGCGCACCATTCTGTCCTGCTAATGGGTTTGGCATTGCTCTCAGTAGCATTATCTTTTTAGTCTTTTTAATTTCCTGCTGGTTCTCAGCCTCGCGTTTCCTTTGCTCTTCGTTGCACTCTCTCACTGATGAATTCAATTACTGCTGCTCCTTCCTCTTCTGCCTCAGCCCTTCCCCTCCTTTCATCCTCCTTTTCAGTTTCCCGGTCGCTATCGGTATCATCTTCCTCTGGGGATGCCCTTCCCTGTGGGGGTGCCGATGCCCCCCCCGATGGGATCTTAGTGGGGCAGTTCCTGCTCTTGGGGACAGGTAGCTAGGGGCATATGGGGGAGGTGTTCTACACCATTCCCGACTTTCCCAATTTACTCCTCATCCTCCTCTTCTATAAACAGGGTCGCCATGCCAGACAAGGAGTCCTCGGGGTTATTTCGCTTAAGTTTCCATTTTTGCATTACCAATTGTTTACAATCCTGTTGGCCAACTGCATTTTTCCTCCTGATAATCATGCCATTGGCACTCTGCCAATAATACATCCCAACCTTTCAATATGCCTTCCTTCGTATGTAACTCTATCCCTCTACAACTTAGATTTTCCATCCAATATGTGAAACTCCTCCCACACCTCTTTCTTCATATTTCCATTCCTCATCTATTTCTTCCATTTCTTGCCTCTCTCTCTCTCTCTCTCTCTCTCTCTCTCTCTCTCTCTCTCTCTCTCTCTCTCTCTCTCTCTCTCTC
>NC_135987.1:492976-511551 GCF_053455715.1 Rhinoraja longicauda | reverse complement strand
CATTCCGCCGCTCTCTTCAGCCTGAAGGAAGTTGGACAGTAGATCCCAACCCCGGTGATAAACTGCTTCCCCCCTTACCCCCTCTTCCCCATCTCTCTCCATCCCCCCTCTCTTTTCCCTCGCTCCCTCTCTCCCCCTCTCTATTCTCCCATTTCTCCTCTATCTCCCTTCTCTCTCCTCTAACCATTTTCTCTCTCCCTCTCTTTTCCCTCCACTCTGCACTCTTCCTCCCTCCCTCTCTCTCCCTCACTCACTCTCCCTCCCTCATTCTCTCATCTCGTCCTCCCTTTCCACCCCCTCCCCTCCCTCGCTCCCTCTACACTCACCACCTTACGAGTTAGACCGAAGTGCCTGTTTCCATGCTGTACGACTTTGAGACATTTACAATATTTCTCTCAGCCTCCTCCCTGGCTGTGGCATACCAAACACAAATGCTTCCACCCTCAGTTATTTGCTCGCAATACCCCCCTCAACGCTCCCTCCCCTCTTCCTCTCTCTCTCTCTCTCCCCCTCCTTCTCTCTCCCCTCTCCCATTTCTCTTCCCCTCCCTCCCCCTCACCCTTCCCCTCTCCTCACTCCCACCTGCTCCCTGTTCCGCCCCTCCTTCCCTTTCTCTCTCCCGCTTTCCCTCCCCTTCTCTCTGTTTCTCTCCCCCTCTCTCACTCTTTGTTTCTCTCCCTCCCTGCTCTATTTCTCCCTCTGTCTCCACCCGCTTACCCTCTCTGACCATTTCTCACTCCCACTCTCCCCCCCTTCTCCCTCTTTCTCTCTCCCTCTCTCTCCCCCTCTCTCTCTCCCTCACTCCACCCCCTCTCCGTCCCCCACTCTCTTTCCATCGTCCCTTTCTCTCCCCCCTCTCCCCCTCCTCCCCTCTCTCTTGGTATCACCCCCTGTCTCCCACTCTCTCTCCCTCTCCCTCCCCTTTGTCCCTTTTTTCTCTCCCTCCCCCCTCTATCCCCACCTCCCCTCCCTCCTCGAGTCTGCTTTTTCTGATCACGGACGCTGTTTGCACTCACCAAGAAAAACTAGTTTTGTTCCGTCTCCAAAATAGGTTTCCTGTTGGTTCACAGCGATCGGAGACCGTTCAAAAACTAGTCGGGTCCCTCTCCACGTAAAGAATCGCATCTGAGAGGTGCGGCAGGTTAGCAACAACCCCCCCCCCACTCTCCTCCCCCCATAGACCCATCGAGGGACTGGACCATTCGGCCCATCACTATCCTCAGGGGAGGGGGGAGGGGGGAGGAAGAAGGGGAATGTGCTTCCAATGTGAATTTGTAAGTTATTTTAGTTTCCTTTAGTTTCGTTTATTATTGCCATGTGTACAGAGGTATGTGAAAAGCGTTTTTTTGCCTGCGCTCCAATCAGTCAAAAGACTATATGCGATTACAATCCGGCAATTATTGTGAAACCAGCCCCGTCGGCCCAACTTGCCATACCGATCAACATTCCCCATCTGCACTAGACCTATCTGCCTGCGTTTGGCTCATATCCCTCTAAACGTGTCATATCCATGTACCTGTCTAAACGTTTCTTAAGCGTTGTTATACAGTAATACGTGCCTCAACTACCTCCACCAGCAGCTCGTTCCATTTACCCACCACCCTTTTTTGTGAAAATGTTGCCCTTCAGGTTTCTATTATATGTGTCCCCTCTCACCATAAATCTATGTCCTATGGTTCTCGATTCCCTATTCTGGCGGCAGTGGACAGTGCTTTCACCCTATCTATTCCTCTCATGATCTTCAATAGTCAATAGTCAATAGTCAATAGTCTTATACACCTCTACAAGAACAACCATCATCCTCCTGCTCTCCAAGGAATAAAGTCCTAGCCTTCCCAATCTCTCCCTGTAGGTTAGGCCCTCGAGTCCTGCAACTTCCTCATCAATTTTTTCTGCACCTTTTCCAGCGTAATCAAGCCGTCAACAGTGTACAGATACAGGATGAGAGGAATAACGTGTGGTGCAAGAGTCCCGCAAAGTCCGATTAAAGTTTGTCTGAGGATCTCCACTAAGATAGATGGGAGATCAGGACCGCTCTCTCGTTGGTGAGCAGTCGGTTCAATTGCCTGAGAACAGCTGGGATGAAACTATCCCTGAATCTGGAAAAGCTCTTCAGGTCCCATTACCCCCTGTTGTTTGTCCTGCATGGTGGGAGGTTTTTGTACGGTGTCTACGCCGGTTTACAACACAGTGCCCCCGCTGTTCCCACGGTGATAGATCATCATACAATTAAATAACAGTGACCCGACCCACAGAACCCCGCCCATTGGACTACTTCCAACCGATGGTGGGGCTTCTGAAGGTGGGGAGAGTTGGGATTGTGCTCCACAACACTCCCTAATAAACCCCTGAGCCAACTTTCAGGGAACTATGTACCCGCGCTCCTGGATCCCTCTGCTCTACAACACTCCCTGTCTACCCCTGATACTACCTATATTGAACAATATGGCTGCGTTCCTAGATCCCTCTGCTTTACAACACTCCATCTCTACCTGTGACACCACTTTCAGGAAACTATATACCTGGGCTCCTGGATCCCTCTACTCTACAACACTGCCCCTGATACCATTTATATTGAATATGTACCTGCGCTCCTGGATCCCTCTACTCTATAACACTACCCCTGATACCAATTATAAACTGCATCACTGAAATAAAATCTTGGCAATTCAATTTTCTCAAACTCAATTGCGACAAATCTGAAATCATCATCATTGGACCAAAAACCCTCACCAAATCCACCCACAACTTCACCCTCAATATTGATGGTTTCCCAGTATCCACCTCCCCTCACATCCGGAATCTTGGAATCATCCTTGATCAAACCCTCTCCTTCGACAAACACATCAAATACATCACCAAGACAGCCTTCTTCCACCTCAAAAACATCGCCCGTCTCCGTCCATCCCTCTCCTCCACAGCTGCTGAAACCCTCATCCACGCCTTCATCACCTCCCGTCTGGACTACTACAACAGCCTCCTCTATGGTTCACCCTCAAAAATCATCAACAAACTCCAACACATCCAGAACTCCGCTTCCCGTCTACTCACCCACTCCCCGATCCGTGACCATATCACCCCCGTCCTTTACAAGCTCCACTGGCTCCCCATCCCCCAGATAATCCAGTACAAAATCCTCCTCGTGACATACAAAGCCCTCCATAACCTGGCACCATCCTACCTGACTGACCTCCTCCAAAGACACACTCCCACCCGTACCATCCGCTCTGCTGCTGCTAACCTCCAGCCCCCCCCATCCGGACCAAACTCAGATCCTGGGGGGACAGGGCTTTCTCCATCGCTGCTCCCACCCTCTGGAACTCACTACCCCAAACCGTCAGAGACTCCTCCTCACTCACCACATTCAAAACATCACTGAAGTCTCATCTGTTCAGCACTGCCTTCAATCACTGCCCGTTACCTCACCTTCTTTTTCCTTTTCTCTTCGTTTACTCATTTATCTATTTATTTTCTTTTATGTTTTAGTAAACCTTGTAAAGCGTCTTTGAGTGTTAGAAAAGCGCTATATAAATGTAATGCATTATTATTATTATTATTATTATTATTGTTATTATTATTATTATTATTATTATTAATATCATTATTATTATTATTATTATTATTATTATTATTATTATTATTATTATTATTATTATTATTATTATTATTATTATTATTATTATTATTATTATTATTATTATTATTATTATTATTATTATTATTATTATTATTATTATTATTATTATTATTATTATTATTATTATTATTATTATTATTATTATATTGAACTACATACCTGCGCTCCTGGATTGCTCTGTTCTACAATATTCCCTCGAACCCTGCCATTCGCTGTATACGTCCTGCCCAGGATTGACTTCCTAAAATGCAACACCTCGCACTTCTCTGCATTGAACTCCGTCAACCATTCCTCAGCCCTCCTGCCCAACCGATTAAGATTCTGCTGCAATTTCTGACAACATCTTTGCTGTCTTCGATTCCATCCACTTTAGTTCATCTGCAAACTTGCTAATCATGCCTTATAAGCTCTCACCCAAAGTGTTGATGTAAACCACAAACAGCAATGGCCCCAGCACCAATCCCTGAGGTACACCACTAGTCACAGGCCTCCAGTTTGAAAAACAACCGTCCACCATCACCTCTGCTTCCTTTCATGAAGCCAATTATCTATCCAGTCAGCTATCTCTCCCTGGATCCATGCGATCAAGAATTCCACAGCAGCATACCATGGAGAACCTTGTCAAATGCCTTGCTGGTCCATATAGACAGCGTCCAGAGCTTTGTTATCATCGTGAATTTCCCCCTCATGATCTTGTACACCTCACTCAGATCACCCCTCAGCCTCCTGCGCTCCAAAGAATAAAGTCCCAGCTGCCCCAGCCTCTCTCTGTAGCTCAGGCCCCTTGAGTCCTGGCAACATTCTCATAAATCTTCTTGGCACGCAGGGTGACTACTTTAAATGCAACTTCACCAACATCTTTCACAACTATGGAGTCAAAGAGTCAAACAGTACGGAAACAGGCCCTTCGACCCAACTTGCTCATGCCGACCAGCGTGCCCCATCTATAGTAGTCCCACCTGCCTCTGTTTGGCTCATATCTCTCTAAACCTTTCCTATCCACGTGCCTGTCCAAATGCCTTTCAAATGTTGTTACAGTACCTGCCTCAACTCTCTCCTCTGGAAGCTCATTCCATATACCCATCACCCTCTGTGCAAAAAGATTACCCCTCATGAGAAGTGGCACAGCGGTAGCGCCAGAGATCTGGGTCGATCCTGACTACGGGTGTTGACTGTGTGGAGTTTGTACGTCCTCCCCGTGACCACGTGGGTTTTCTCCGGGTGTTCCGGTTTCCGCAAACACTCCAAATACTTACAGGTTTGTCGATTAATTTGGCATTTGTAAAAAAATAATTGTAAATTCTGTTCCTATTGTGTAGGATAGTGCTAGTGTACGGGGTGATCACTGGTCGGCGTGGACTCGGTGGGATGAGGGGGTTGTTTCCACGCTGTATTTCTAAATTAAACTAAAAATCTAAACAGATTCCTATACTGCCAACCTCTTCCTGTAGCTCAGGCCCCTCGTTTCCTGGGAACATCCTCGTAAATCTTCTCTGCACTTTCCAGCTTAGCAACATCCTTCCTACAGTAGGGCGACCAATGCTGAACACAATATTCACCAACATCTTGTACAAATCTGGAGACATACAGCGTGAAAACAGGCCCTTTGGCCCAACTCAAGGATACCAAACCACCAGCCCCATCTACTCTACTCCCACCTACCCGCGTTTGGCCCATGTCCCTGTGAATCTTTGCTATCCATATACTTGTCCAAATGTCTTTTAAATGTTGTGATTGTACCTGCCTCAAAAACTCCTCCGGCAGCTCATTCCATATAGCCACCACCCACTGTGTGAAAAAGTTGCCCCTTAAATCATTCCCTCTTCATTTAAAACCTATGTCCTCTGGTTCTTCATCCCCTACCCTGGGGGGGAAAAAACTCTGCATTCACCTGATCTTATACACCTTGAAAAATCGCCCCTCAGGATCCTGTGCTCCAAGGAATAAAATAATAGCCTGGCTATCCTCTCCCTGTAGCTCAGGCATCTCGTGTCCTGGCAACTTCCTCGTAAATCTTCTGTGCGCACCCTGACCCTGCCGAATCCAGGGATCGTTCTGGTAAACCTCCTTGAGACCCAAGAGCGGCCAAACCACGCCTTCAAAGCCCTCCATAACCTGGTCCCATCCTACCTGACTGACCTCCTCCACAGACACACTCCCACCCGTACCATCCGCTCTGCTGCTGCTAACCTCCTGTCCCCCCCCCCATCCGGACCAAACTCAGATCCTGGGGGGACAGGGCTTTCTCCATCGCTGCTCCCACCCTCTGGAACTCACTACCCCAAACCGTCAGAGACTCCTCCTCCCTCACCACATTCAAAACATCACTGAAGTCTCATCTGTTCAGCACTGCCTTCAATCACTGACCGTTACCTCACCTTCTTTTTCCTTTTCTCTTCGTTTACTCATTTATCTATTTATTTTCATTTATGTTTTAGTAAACCTTGTAAAGCGTCTTTGAGTGTTAGAAAAGCGCTATATAAATGTAATGCATTATTATTATTATTATTATTATTATTATTATTATTATTATTATTATTATTATTATTATTATTATTATTATTATTATTATTATTATTATTATTATTATTATTATTATTATTATTATTATTATTATTATTATTATTATTATTATTATTATTATTATTATTATTATTATTATTATTATTATTATTATTATTATTATTATATTGAACTACATACCTGCGCTCCTGGATTGCTCTGTTCTACAATATTCCCTCGAACCCTGCCATTCGCTGTATACGTCCTGCCCAGGATTGACTTCCTAAAATGCAACACCTCGCACTTCTCTGCATTGAACTCCGTCAACCATTCCTCAGCCCTCCTGCCCAACCGATTAAGATTCTGCTGCAATTTCTGACAACATCTTTGCTGTCTTCGATTCCATCCACTTTAGTTCATCTGCAAACTTGCTAATCATGCCTTATAAGCTCTCACCCAAAGTGTTGATGTAAACCACAAACAGCAATGGCCCCAGCACCAATCCCTGAGGTACACCACTAGTCACAGGCCTCCAGTTTGAAAAACAACCGTCCACCATCACCTCTGCTTCCTTTCATGAAGCCAATTATCTATCCAGTCAGCTATCTCTCCCTGGATCCATGCGATCAAGAATTCCACAGCAGCATACCATGGAGAACCTTGTCAAATGCCTTGCTGGTCCATATAGACAGCGTCCAGAGCTTTGTTATCATCGTGAATTTCCCCCTCATGATCTTGTACACCTCACTCAGATCACCCCTCAGCCTCCTGCGCTCCAAAGAATAAAGTCCCAGCTGCCCCAGCCTCTCTCTGTAGCTCAGGCCCCTTGAGTCCTGGCAACATTCTCATAAATCTTCTTGGCACGCAGGGTGACTACTTTAAATGCAACTTCACCAACATCTTTCACAACTATGGAGTCAAAGAGTCAAACAGTACGGAAACAGGCCCTTCGACCCAACTTGCTCATGCCGACCAGCGTGCCCCATCTATAGTAGTCCCACCTGCCTCTGTTTGGCTCATATCTCTCTAAACCTTTCCTATCCACGTGCCTGTCCAAATGCCTTTCAAATGTTGTTACAGTACCTGCCTCAACTCTCTCCTCTGGAAGCTCATTCCATATACCCATCACCCTCTGTGCAAAAAGATTACCCCTCATGAGAAGTGGCACAGCGGTAGCGCCAGAGATCTGGGTCGATCCTGACTACGGGTGTTGACTGTGTGGAGTTTGTACGTCCTCCCCGTGACCACGTGGGTTTTCTCCGGGTGTTCCGGTTTCCGCAAACACTCCAAATACTTACAGGTTTGTCGATTAATTTGGCATTTGTAAAAAAATAATTGTAAATTCTGTTCCTATTGTGTAGGATAGTGCTAGTGTACGGGGTGATCACTGGTCGGCGTGGACTCGGTGGGATGAGGGGGTTGTTTCCACGCTGTATTTCTAAATTAAACTAAAAATCTAAACAGATTCCTATACTGCCAACCTCTTCCTGTAGCTCAGGCCCCTCGTTTCCTGGGAACATCCTCGTAAATCTTCTCTGCACTTTCCAGCTTAGCAACATCCTTCCTACAGTAGGGCGACCAATGCTGAACACAATATTCACCAACATCTTGTACAAATCTGGAGACATACAGCGTGAAAACAGGCCCTTTGGCCCAACTCAAGGATACCAAACCACCAGCCCCATCTACTCTACTCCCACCTACCCGCGTTTGGCCCATGTCCCTGTGAATCTTTGCTATCCATATACTTGTCCAAATGTCTTTTAAATGTTGTGATTGTACCTGCCTCAAAAACTCCTCCGGCAGCTCATTCCATATAGCCACCACCCACTGTGTGAAAAAGTTGCCCCTTAAATCATTCCCTCTTCATTTAAAACCTATGTCCTCTGGTTCTTCATCCCCTACCCTGGGGGGGAAAAAACTCTGCATTCACCTGATCTTATACACCTTGAAAAATCGCCCCTCAGGATCCTGTGCTCCAAGGAATAAAATAATAGCCTGGCTATCCTCTCCCTGTAGCTCAGGCATCTCGTGTCCTGGCAACTTCCTCGTAAATCTTCTGTGCGCACCCTGACCCTGCCGAATCCAGGGATCGTTCTGGTAAACCTCCTTGAGACCCAAGAGCGGCCAAACCACGCCTTCAAAGCCCTCCATAACCTGGTCCCATCCTACCTGACTGACCTCCTCCACAGACACACTCCCACCCGTACCATCCGCTCTGCTGCTGCTAACCTCCTGTCCCCCCCCCCATCCGGACCAAACTCAGATCCTGGGGGGACAGGGCTTTCTCCATCGCTGCTCCCACCCTCTGGAACTCACTACCCCAAACCGTCAGAGACTCCTCCTCCCTCACCACATTCAAAACATCACTGAAGTCTCATCTGTTCAGCACTGCCTTCAATCACTGACCGTTACCTCACCTTCTTTTTCCTTTTCTCTTCGTTTACTCATTTATCTATTTATTTTCATTTATGTTTTAGTAAACCTTGTAAAGCGTCTTTGAGTGTTAGAAAAGCGCTATATAAATGTAATGCATTATTATTATTATTATTATTATTATTATTATTATTATTATTATTATTATTATTATTATTATTATTATTATTATTATTAATATTATTATTATTATTATTATTATTATTATTATTATTATTATTATTATTATTATTATTATTATTATTATTATTATTATTATTATATTGAACTACATACCTGCGCTCCTGGATTGCTCTGTTCTACAATATTCCCTAGAACCCTGCCATCCGCTGTATACGTCATGCCCTGGATTGACTTCCTAAAATGCAACACCTCGCACTTATCTGCATTGAACTTCGTCAACCATTCCTCAGCCCTCCTGCCCAACCGATTAAGATTCTGCTGCAATTTCTGACAACATCTTTGCTGTCTTCGATTCCATCCACTTTAGTTCATCTGCAAACTTGCTAATCTTGCCTTATACGCTCTCACCCAAAGTGTTGATGTAAACCACAAACAGCAATGGCCCCAGCACCAATCCCTGAGGTACACCACTAGTCACAGGCCTCCAGTTTGAAAAACAACCGTCCACCATCACCTCTGCTTCCTTTCATGAAGCCAATTATCTATCCAGTCAGCTATCTCTCCCTGGATCCATGCGATCAAGAATTCCACAGCAGCATACCATGGAGAACCTTGTCAAATGCCTTGCTGGTCCATATAGACAGCGTCCAGAGCTTTGTTATCATCGTGAATTTCCCCCTCATGATCTTGTACACCTCACTCAGATCACCCCTCAGCCTCCTGCGCTCCAAAGAATAAAGTCCCAGCTGCCCCAGCCTCTCTCTGTAGCTCAGGCCCCTTGAGTCCTGGCAACATTCTCATAAATCTTCTTTGCACGCAGGGTGACTACTTTAAATGCAACTTCACCAACATCTTTCACAACTATGGAGTCATAGAGTCAAACAGTACGGAAACAGGCCCTTCGACCCAACTTGCTCATGCCGACCAGCGTGCCCCATCTATAGTAGTCCCACCTGCCTCTGTTTGGCTCATATCTCTCTAAACCTTTCCTATCCACGTGCCTGTCCAAATGCCTTTCAAATGTTGTTACAGTACCTGCCTCAACTCTCTCCTCTGGAAGCTCATTCCATATACCCATCACCCTCTGTGCAAAAAGATTACCCCTCATGAGAAGTGGCACAGCGGTAGCGCCAGAGATCTGGGTCGATCCTGACTACGGGTGTTGACTGTGTGGAGTTTGTACGTCCTCCCCGTGACCACGTGGGTTTTCTCCGGGTGTTCCGGTTTCCGCAAACACTCCAAATACTTACAGGTTTGTCGATTAATTTGGCATTTGTAAAAAAATAATTGTAAATTCTGTTCCTATTGTGTAGGATAGTGCTAGTGTACGGGGTGATCACTGGTCGGCGTGGACTCGGTGGGATGAGGGGGTTGTTTCCACGCTGTATTTCTAAATTAAACTAAAAATCTAAACAGATTCCTATACTGCCAACCTCTTCCTGTAGCTCAGGCCCCTCGTTTCCTGGGAACATCCTCGTAAATCTTCTCTGCACTTTCCAGCTTAGCAACATCCTTCCTACAGTAGGGCGACCAATGCTGAACACAATATTCACCAACATCTTGTACAAATCTGGAGACATACAGCGTGAAAACAGGCCCTTTGGCCCAACTCAAGGATACCAAACCACCAGCCCCATCTACTCTACTCCCACCTACCCGCGTTTGGCCCATGTCCCTGTGAATCTTTGCTATCCATATACTTGTCCAAATGTCTTTTAAATGTTGTGATTGTACCTGCCTCAAAAACTCCTCCGGCAGCTCATTCCATATAGCCACCACCCACTGTGTGAAAAAGTTGCCCCTTAAATCATTCCCTCTTCATTTAAAACCTATGTCCTCTGGTTCTTCATCCCCTACCCTGGGGGGGAAAAAACTCTGCATTCACCTGATCTTATACACCTTGAAAAATCGCCCCTCAGGATCCTGTGCTCCAAGGAATAAAATAATAGCCTGGCTATCCTCTCCCTGTAGCTCAGGCATCTCGTGTCCTGGCAACTTCCTCGTAAATCTTCTGTGCGCACCCTGACCCTGCCGAATCCAGGGATCGTTCTGGTAAACCTCCTTGAGACCCAAGAGCGGCCAAACCACGCCTTCAAAGCCCTCCATAACCTGGTCCCATCCTACCTGACTGACCTCCTCCACAGACACACTCCCACCCGTACCATCCGCTCTGCTGCTGCTAACCTCCTGTCCCCCCCCCCCATCCGGACCAAACTCAGATCCTGGGGGGACAGGGCTTTCTCCATCGCTGCTCCCACCCTCTGGAACTCACTACCCCAAACCGTCAGAGACTCCTCCTCCCTCACCACATTCAAAACATCACTGAAGTCTCATCTGTTCAGCACTGCCTTCAATCACTGACCGTTACCTCACCTTCTTTTTCCTTTTCTCTTCGTTTACTCATTTATCTATTTATTTTCATTTATGTTTTAGTAAACCTTGTAAAGCGTCTTTGAGTGTTAGAAAAGCGCTATATAAATGTAATGCATTATTATTATTATTATTATTATTATTATTATTATTATTATTATTATTATTATTATTATTATTATTATTATTATTATTATTATTATTATTATTATTATTATTATTATTATTATTATTATTATTATTATTATTATTATTATTATTATTATTATTATTATTATTATTATTATTATTATTAATATTATTATTATTATTATTATTATATTGAACTACATACCTGCGCTCCTGGATTGCTCTGTTCTACAATATTCCCTAGAACCCTGCCATCCGCTGTATACGTCATGCCCTGGATTGACTTCCTAAAATGCAACACCTCGCACTTATCTGCATTGAACTTCGTCAACCATTCCTCAGCCCTCCTGCCCAACCGATTAAGATTCTGCTGCAATTTCTGACAACATCTTTGCTGTCTTCGATTCCATCCACTTTAGTTCATCTGCAAACTTGCTAATCTTGCCTTATACGCTCTCACCCAAAGTGTTGATGTAAACCACAAACAGCAATGGCCCCAGCACCAATCCCTGAGGTACACCACTAGTCACAGGCCTCCAGTTTGAAAAACAACCGTCCACCATCACCTCTGCTTCCTTTCATGAAGCCAATTATCTATCCAGTCAGCTATCTCTCCCTGGATCCATGCGATCAAGAATTCCACAGCAGCATACCATGGAGAACCTTGTCAAATGCCTTGCTGGTCCATATAGACAGCGTCCAGAGCTTTGTTATCATCGTGAATTTCCCCCTCATGATCTTGTACACCTCACTCAGATCACCCCTCAGCCTCCTGCGCTCCAAAGAATAAAGTCCCAGCTGCCCCAGCCTCTCTCTGTAGCTCAGGCCCCTTGAGTCCTGGCAACATTCTCATAAATCTTCTTTGCACGCAGGGTGACTACTTTAAATGCAACTTCACCAACATCTTTCACAACTATGGAGTCATAGAGTCAAACAGTACGGAAACAGGCCCTTCGACCCAACTTGCTCATGCCGACCAGCGTGCCCCATCTATAGTAGTCCCACCTGCCTCTGTTTGGCTCATATCTCTCTAAACCTTTCCTATCCACGTGCCTGTCCAAATGCCTTTCAAATGTTGTTACAGTACCTGCCTCAACTCTCTCCTCTGGAAGCTCATTCCATATACCCATCACCCTCTGTGCAAAAAGATTACCCCTCATGAGAAGTGGCACAGCGGTAGCGCCAGAGATCTGGGTCGATCCTGACTACGGGTGTTGACTGTGTGGAGTTTGTACGTCCTCCCCGTGACCACGTGGGTTTTCTCCGGGTGTTCCGGTTTCCGCAAACACTCCAAATACTTACAGGTTTGTCGATTAATTTGGCATTTGTAAAAAAATAATTGTAAATTCTGTTCCTATTGTGTAGGATAGTGCTAGTGTACGGGGTGATCACTGGTCGGCGTGGACTCGGTGGGATGAGGGGGTTGTTTCCACGCTGTATTTCTAAATTAAACTAAAAATCTAAACAGATTCCTATACTGCCAACCTCTTCCTGTAGCTCAGGCCCCTCGTTTCCTGGGAACATCCTCGTAAATCTTCTCTGCACTTTCCAGCTTAGCAACATCCTTCCTACAGTAGGGCGACCAATGCTGAACACAATATTCACCAACATCTTGTACAAATCTGGAGACATACAGCGTGAAAACAGGCCCTTTGGCCCAACTCAAGGATACCAAACCACCAGCCCCATCTACTCTACTCCCACCTACCCGCGTTTGGCCCATGTCCCTGTGAATCTTTGCTATCCATATACTTGTCCAAATGTCTTTTAAATGTTGTGATTGTACCTGCCTCAAAAACTCCTCCGGCAGCTCATTCCATATAGCCACCACCCACTGTGTGAAAAAGTTGCCCCTTAAATCATTCCCTCTTCATTTAAAACCTATGTCCTCTGGTTCTTCATCCCCTACCCTGGGGGGGAAAAAACTCTGCATTCACCTGATCTTATACACCTTGAAAAATCGCCCCTCAGGATCCTGTGCTCCAAGGAATAAAATAATAGCCTGGCTATCCTCTCCCTGTAGCTCAGGCATCTCGTGTCCTGGCAACTTCCTCGTAAATCTTCTGTGCGCACCCTGACCCTGCCGAATCCAGGGATCGTTCTGGTAAACCTCCTTGAGACCCAAGAGCGGCCAAACCACGCCTTCAAAGCCCTCCATAACCTGGTCCCATCCTACCTGACTGACCTCCTCCACAGACACACTCCCACCCGTACCATCCGCTCTGCTGCTGCTAACCTCCTGTCCCCCCCCCCATCCGGACCAAACTCAGATCCTGGGGGGACAGGGCTTTCTCCATCGCTGCTCCCACCCTCTGGAACTCACTACCCCAAACCGTCAGAGACTCCTCCTCCCTCACCACATTCAAAACATCACTGAAGTCTCATCTGTTCAGCACTGCCTTCAATCACTGACCGTTACCTCACCTTCTTTTTCCTTTTCTCTTCGTTTACTCATTTATCTATTTATTTTCATTTATGTTTTAGTAAACCTTGTAAAGCGTCTTTGAGTGTTAGAAAAGCGCTATATAAATGTAATGCATTATTATTATTATTATTATTATTATTATTATTATTATTATTATTATTATTATTATTATTATTATTATTATTATTATTATTATTATTATTATTATTATTATTATTATTATTATTATTATTATTATTATTATTATTATTATTATTATTATTATTATTATTATTATTATTATTATTATTATTATTATTATTATTATTATTATTATTATTATATTGAACTACATACCTGCGCTCCTGGATTGCTCTGTTCTACAATATTCCCTAGAACCCTGCCATCCGCTGTATACGTCATGCCCTGGATTGACTTCCTAAAATGCAACACCTCGCACTTATCTGCATTGAACTTCGTCAACCATTCCTCAGCCCTCCTGCCCAACCGATTAAGATTCTGCTGCAATTTCTGACAACATCTTTGCTGTCTTCGATTCCATCCACTTTAGTTCATCTGCAAACTTGCTAATCTTGCCTTATACGCTCTCACCCAAAGTGTTGATGTAAACCACAAACAGCAATGGCCCCAGCACCAATCCCTGAGGTACACCACTAGTCACAGGCCTCCAGTCTGAAAAACAACCGTCCACCATCACCTCTGCTTCCTTTCATGAAGCCAATTCTCTATCCAGTCAGCTATCTCTCCCTGGATCCATGCGATCAAGACTTCCACAGCAGCATACCACGGAGAACCTTGTCAAATGCCTTGCTGGTCCATATAGACAGCGTCCAGAGCTTTGTTATCATCGTGAATTTCCCCCTCATGATCTTGTACACCTCACTCAGATCACCCCTCAACCTCCTGCGCTCCAAAGAATAAAGTCCCAGCTGCCCCAGCCTCTCTCTGTAGCTCAGGCCCCTTGAGTCCTGGCAACATTCTCATAAATCTTCTTTGCACGCAGGGTGACTACTTTAAATGCAACTTCACCAACATCTTTCACAACTATGGAGTCATAGAGTCAAACAGTACGGAAACAGGCCCTTCGACCCAACTTGCTCATGCCGACCAGCGTGCCCCATCTACAGTAGTCCCACCTGCCTCTGTTTGGCTCATATCTCTCCAAACCTTTCCTATCCACGTGCCTGTCCAAATGTCTTTCAAATGTTGTTACAGTACCTGCCTCAACTCTCTCCTCTGGAAGCTCATTCCATATACCCATCACCCTCTGTGCAAAAAGATTACCCCTCATGAGAAGTGGCACAGCGGTAGCGCCAGAGATCTGGGTCGATCCTGACTACGGGTGTTGACTGTGTGGAGTTTGTACGTCCTCCCCGTGACCACGTGGGTTTTCTCCGGGTGCTCCGGTTTCCGCAAACACTCCAAATACTTACAGGTTTGTCGATTAATTTGGCATTTGTAAAAAAATAATTGTAAATTCTGTTCCTATTGTGTAGGATAGTGCTAGTGTACGGGGTGATCACTGGTCGGCGTGGACTCGGTGGGATGAGGGGGTTGTTTCCACGCTGTATTTCTAAATTAAACTAAAAATCTAAACAGATTCCTATACTGCCAACCTCTTCCTGTAGCTCAGGCCCCTCGTTTCCTGGGAACATCCTCGTAAATCTTCTCTGCACTTTCCAGCTTAGCAACATCCTTCCTACAGTAGGGCGACCAATGCTGAACACAATATTCACCAACATCTTGTACAAATCTGGAGACATACAGCGTGAAAACAGGCTCTTTGGCCCAACTCAAGGATACCAAACCACCAGCCCCATCTACTCTACTCCCACCTACCCGCGTTTGGCCCATGTCCCTGTGAATCTTTGCTATCCATATACTTGTCCAAATGTCTTTTAAATGTTGTGATTGTACCTGCCTCAAAAACTCCTCCGGCAGCTCATTCCATATAGCCACCACCCACTGTGTGAAAAAGTTGCCCCTTAAATCATTCCCTCTTCATTTAAAACCTATGTCCTCTGGTTCTTCATCCCCTACCCTGGGGGGGAAAAAACTCTGCATTCACCTGATCTTATACACCTTGAAAAATCGCCCCTCAGGATCCTGTGCTCCAAGGAATAAAATAATAGCCTGGCTATCCTCTCCCTGTAGCTCAGGCATCTCGTGTCCTGGCAACTTCCTCGTAAATCTTCTGTGCGCACCCTGACCCTGCCGAATCCAGGGATCGTTCTGGTAAACCTCCTTGAGACCCAAGAGCGGCCAAACCACGCCTTCAAAGCCCTCCATAACCTGGTCCCATCCTACCTGACTGACCTCCTCCACAGACACACTCCCACCCGTACCATCCGCTCTGCTGCTGCTAACCTCCTGTCCCCCCCCCCCATCCGGACGAAACTCAGATCCTGGGGGGACAGGGCTTTCTCCATCGCTGCTCCCACCCTCTGGAACTCACTACCCCAAACCGTCAGAGACTCCTCCTCCCTCACCACATTCAAAACATCACTGAAGTCTCATCTGTTCAGCACTGCCTTCAATCACTGACCGTTACCTCACCTTCTTTTTCCTTTTCTCTTCGTTTACTCATTTATCTACTTATTTTCATTTATGTTTTAGTAAACCTTGTAAAGCGTCTTTGAGTGTTAGAAAAGCGCTATATAAATGTAATGCATTATTATTATTATTATTATTATTATTATTATTATTATTATTATTATTATTATTATTATTATTATTATTATTATTATTATTATTATTATTATTATTATTATTATTATTATTATTATTATTATTATTATTATATTGAACTACATACCTGCGCTCCTGGATTGCTCTGTTCTACAATATTCCCTAGAACCCTGCCATCCGCTGTATACGTCCTGCCCTGGATTGACTTCCTAAAATGCAACACCTCGCACTTATCTGCATTGAACTTCGTCAACCATTCCTCAGCCCTCCTGCCCAACCGATTAAGATTCTGCTGCAATTTCTGACAACATCTTTGCTGTCTTCGATTCCATCCACTTTAGTTCATCTGCAAACTTGCTAATCTTGCCTTATACGCTCTCACCCAAAGTGTTGATGTAAACCACAAACAGCAATGGCCCCAGCACCAATCCCTGAGGTACACCACTAGTCACAGGCCTCCAGTCTGAAAAACAACCGTCCACCATCACCTCTGCTTCCTTTCATGAAGCCAATTCTCTATCCAGTCAGCTATCTCTCCCTGGATCCATGCGATCAAGACTTCCACAGCAGCATACCACGGAGAACCTTGTCAAATGCCTTGCTGGTCCATATAGACAGCGTCCAGAGCTTTGTTATCATCGTGAATTTCCCCCTCATGATCTTGTACACCTCACTCAGATCACCCCTCAGCCTCCTGCGCTCCAAAGAATAAAGTCCCAGCTGCCCCAGCCTCTCTCTGTAGCTCAGGCCCCTTGAGTCCTGGCAACATTCTCATAAATCTTCTTTGCACGCAGGGTGACTACTTTAAATGCAACTTCACCAACATCTTTCACAACTATGGAGTCATAGAGTCAAACAGTACGGAAACAGGCCCTTCGACCCAACTTGCTCATGCCGACCAGCGTGCCCCATCTACAGTAGTCCCACCTGCCTCTGTTTGGCTCATATCTCTCCAAACCTTTCCTATCCACGTGCCTGTCCAAATGTCTTTCAAATGTTGTTACAGTACCTGCCTCAACTCTCTCCTCTGGAAGCTCATTCCATATACCCATCACCCTCTGTGCAAAAAGATTACCCCTCATGAGAAGTGGCACAGCGGTAGCGCCAGAGATCTGGGTCGATCCTGACTACGGGTGTTGACTGTGTGGAGTTTGTACGTCCTCCCCGTGACCACGTGGGTTTTCTCCGGGTGCTCCGGTTTCCGCAAACACTCCAAATACTTACAGGTTTGTCGATTAATTTGGCATTTGTAAAAAAATAATTGTAAATTCTGTTCCTATTGTGTAGGATAGTGCTAGTGTACGGGGTGATCACTGGTCGGCGTGGACTCGGTGGGATGAGGGGGTTGTTTCCACGCTGTATTTCTAAATTAAACTAAAAATCTAAACAGATTCCTATACTGCCAACCTCTTCCTGTAGCTCAGGCCCCTCGTTTCCTGGGAACATCCTCGTAAATCTTCTCTGCACTTTCCAGCTTAGCAACATCCTTCCTACAGTAGGGCGACCAATGCTGAACACAATATTCACCAACATCTTGTACAAATCTGGAGACATACAGCGTGAAAACAGGCCCTTTGGCCCAACTCAAGGATACCAAACCACCAGCCCCATCTACTCTACTCCCACCTACCCGCGTTTGGCCCATGTCCCTGTGAATCTTTGCTATCCAAATACTTGTCCAAATGTCTTTTAAATGTTGTGATTGTACCTGCCTCAAAAACTCCTCCGGCAGCTCATTCCATATAGCCACCACCCACTGTATGAAAAAGTTGCCCCTTAAATCATTCCCTCTTCATTTAAAACCTATGTCCTCTGGTTCTTCATCCCCTACCCTGGGGGAAAAAAAATCTCTGCATTCACCTGATCTTATACACCTTGAAAAATCGCCCCTCAGGATCCTGTGCTCCAAGGAATAAAGTAATAGCCTGGCTAACCTCTCCCTGTAGCTCAGGCCTCTCGTGTCCTGGCAACTTCCTCGTAAATCTTCTGTGCGCACCCTGACCCTGCCGAATCCAGGGATCGTTCTGGTAAACCTCCTTGAGACCCAAGAGCGGCCAAACCACTTACACAACATGGACCAGTTTAGTCCCGTTGCCAAAGTGGGCTTCCAATCCCGAGCACAGCCGTCAAAGTCTGTCGCTGGACCCGGCCTCTGCCTGCCTCGATTGTGTGGCCTATCTGCAGCCCAAAGGTGGTGTGGAGGGAACGGGAGGAAAGGGCAGGGGGGAGGTGAGTGTGCAGGGTGTTGGGGAACCTGACTGACCG